>NW_010126344.1:0-3938 GCF_000699245.1 Pterocles gutturalis
AGGGGTAGGGGAGGAGGCAGCGCAGGGGTTATTTGCGGACACGAGGTGCGCGGGCAGTGCGGGGCGGGAGCAACGGCCGTGGGAGTGGGGCAGGAGCAAGACCTGGGCCTGGGGGACTGGGACTGGGACTTGGACTTGGACTTGGCCTAGGCCTAGGCCTGGGTCCAGGTCCAGGTCTAGGTCTAGGTCTAGGTCAGGATCTTGGCCTTGGCTTGGGGTGCTGCTCTACTGGCTAAGAACAAGGCTTGGTACCATGCCTCGTCCGTGCTGCTGAGTCCCGCCACCCTGGTGGCTCCTGGAGGACAGGCTCTTGGTGCTTGGCTCTTGTGGCCCGGTAGGACCTGCTTCCCCTACCCGGTAGCAGCAGCTGTGTGCCTGTGGCACCCAGTTCTTTGTAGTTGCTGGGCTGCTCTGCCTACACAGCCTCCTCGTAACTCATCCATTGGATGACCTCCTCCTAGGTGTGTTCCTTCATACAGACATCCATGAGTTCACTCCAAGTTCTCCTCAGCAAAAGCTTCAGGTGCAATGGATGTGATCCTCATCCACTTGTTTGAGTTACTATTTTCCTGCTGTGTCATTCCTGCATGTGTTTTGGACAGTATTGCCCAAACTTAGCTGGAGGGGTGAACACAGACTCACACAAAGGTTTATATGGAATTCTCTGTCCTAAACCCCTGCTCACAAGCAGGACTCCAAAGCTGGGTCAGGTTGCTCAGGGCATTGCCCGGCGAGTTGCTGTGCATTTTCACAGGTGGAGGGCTCCCAGCCTCCCTGGGCACCTGAGCCAGTGCTGAATCATGCTTTGAGGGAAGTATTTTTCTCCTCATTATATTCTGATTTACCCCTGTTGCAACTTATACCAATTGCCTCTTGTCCTAAGAAGGGTCTTACTCCATCCTCTTTATAACCACCCTTTAGGCAGCAGCACGTATTAGATCGCATTCCTTGTCAAATCTGACTGTGAGAGGAAGGAACTGACAGGTAACATGCCCATGCAGACCTCATTTACTTAGGAGATGAGGCTAAAAACCTTGCCCTCCCTTGCCCTTCTCTCTTCTAGGCTAAAGAAATTAAATTCCTCAGCATCAAGACTCCAGTTCCCTATTCAGTGGTCTTCCACTGGGCTCTTTCCAGTTTCTTCACACCTCTCTTGTGCTGGGGAACCCATAATGGACACAGCACACCAAATACAACTTTATCTGTGCTATACAGAGGGAAATAACAACTTCTCTCCACCTGTTGACTGCCACCCAGTGTGCTGTTAGCTGGCACTGCTACAAGGGTGTATCACAGTGCCAGGATCCCCAGGATCGTTTCCATAGAGGTGCTCCTTAGCCCGTTGTCTCCCTGCCTGTGCTGGCCCATAGGATCACTGCACCTTAGGTACAGCTCTCTCTGACCATGAGGCTGAGGTGTGACTGGGGGGTGGGCTCACCTGCTGGGCACAGGTGATCAAACCCATGTTTGATACTTTTGTCAAAGTCCAAGGACTGACTGAATATCAGTCTGTCATTTCCATGTTTAATGGGGTGTTTATGGTGTCTAGGCCAGTTTCCTAAGTAAATGAGGCTTACGTGTGCATGCTGACTCTCTACCTCTCCCCTCATCATGCTTGACAAGGAATGGGCATCTCAAACTTCTACATTTGTAGAAGTTTCACAAAAATGGAGAGCCAGATTGGAGAGACCTGTTGGCACCACCACTGAAGGAATCCACTCCATAATCAAGCTTCCTACCATGTTTGATACAATTAAATTATCCTACAGATTTAATACTTCCTCTGGGGTTATAACCTCTTGAAGGCTCTATCCTGCTTGACTATGCTGTTCTCTGACAGGGGATCATTGTTGTAATTTTAATAAAAGTCCATGAATGAGTTAAAAAGTGGTGAGAACGTTCATATAAGAAAGATCCATTGTGGACATGTAAACAGTAAGATACAGACACAACTTCTGGTTTAGTAAGTCTCTAAGCTTTACCTAGCCAAAAATGAGAGAATATACAAGGGAAAGGTCGCCATATGCTTGCCTCCTTCCTTAAACCTCCACATCTGGCTTCCCCTACTCTCATCCTTGCCCTTTCCTTCTTGTCTCCTTTCCAAAAAAAAAAAAAATCAGATCATCTGGAGGATTACTTAGATTCTGTGGGCAATGACCTTGCTTTGAAGGTCAAACTGTAACCTGGCACCAACCACACCACTGTTGCTGTGGCCACTGGTAACTCTGTTGGGCTTGCCACAAAGGCTCAGAGGATTGGGCTTGATTTTCTGCATGTGCCGGTCATCTCCTGCCCAAGTACACCTCTGTCTCCTAGTGGATGCAGACCCCTTCTGCTTTTGAAAAGGCAAGGTGCTCCATCTGGTTTTGACAACTACATTTGTAGCAGCAAAAGTGGCTTTGGACCACAGTCTCTCTCAAATGGTGTTCTCCCATAGACCTCTAGCAGCCCACCCACAACTCTGACCTAACATTTCAGAAAAAGGGGGAGTTACAGGCTGTGTGCTGGGAAGATCAAACATCTGGTCTAGGTGTAGGTCCTTTGGGTTCTTGAATAACTCAGGAAACAAACCCATTAAACACTCCTTTTGTGTACAGAGTAACTTATTTGTCATGTCCACTATTTGTAAAATTAATTTTTAAAATACTGTATTAAGTATTTAAATACACTTATGGTCAGTTAGCTACGTCTATAGTGAAAGAGAGTGCATATGAACTTTTAGACTTATTTAATTCTGTAATTTGTTATTGTCAGAGAAGAGATTCAGAAGCAATGTCTGCTCCTGAGATTGCCAGTTTCCACTGCAAGATTCTCTTTTCAGTTGGTTCAAATGTTGCTATATTTGACCTGTTTAGATTAAATGCTAGGTAGCCACTGAGCGTAGTCAGAGCATAGTAGCTGTTTTTGAGACTGAGATCATGATGAGTACCATTATTTTTCAGTATTATTTTTTTAATAATCAGTGCAGTGCTATGGTTGGGAGGAGAGGGTGTAACCAAAAATCTTTCTTTACTGTCCCGAAGAGATACCATGGTTTCATAACATTATATAGGTATTAGTGTGAAACTTGAAGTTCACATGAGTCCAGTGTGGCAATAATGGGAGGTAGCTGCTGAAACTTCTGCAAATTAATTCTTATTGACTGTGTTCAAGTGGTTCATGCAGCTTTCCCACAGGCCACAGCTGCACAAGACCCCAGGTGGTTCTTCAAGAATTCTTTCAGGACTTTCCTTCCAGGATCATTTCTTCCACACTGAAGAACTGAAATAGGAATCTTGGTGCCCTGCCTTGCTGGTGCTTCTTCTCCCAGGCAGGCACAGGAGCCTATCCTGATTGAAATGGCCATGGGAGAGGTGCAGGCTATTGGAGGGCAAGGTGACTATGTGGAGAGTGTCTGGGACTGCAGTTTAGGTTGAACAGTGACAAGGAGGAGGAAGATACTAGAAAAGCAAGGGTCAGAGTAAAATTAAATCTGACTGTAGTCTGCAGTTGTGAATTATTGAGCCAAGGGAAGAGCACAGAGAGGGCAGGGGGAGAAACACCGCTAGCAAGAGATGGAGTATGGAGGGAGAAGGTTGACTGCTTGGAAAGACAGGCAGGGAAGACGTGAAAATAAGTTTTCATTGGAAGGATGAACAGGAGGCCTTTGAGCCAGTGGAGAAAAAGTAGTCAGGACTGTCGGAGTGACACACCAGAGAGCTGGAGGAAGCTGGGACTCAGTGAACATTTGAGATGGGGAGGGAACAGTATGCTTGAAAACAATTCACCTTTTTGGTATAGAAATTACTGCACAAATAAATGTGACATCAGAGCCTGTTTTTCACACGTTGCTGGCTCCGTTCCCCCCTCCCTCCCCCACGAAATTAGGGAGTTGCAGTTCGTGTCCCCTGTTTACAGTGGGTGAGCTCGGACACGACGTGACCAGCACACGAGGTATC
>NW_010126345.1:0-1989 GCF_000699245.1 Pterocles gutturalis
TAGTCTTAGTTTATGAAGAAGATGAAGTGGTTGCCGCAACTTAAGTATGTCTTGACAGCAATAAGTACATTGGGACCCCAAGCTCTTCTGAGAAAAATGGAGTCAGGTGTCCTACCCTTTATATATTTGTTAATGCTTCAGATGCTTCCCCATTCCTTCCAGACTTATCTTCTCTGAATTCAGATATCTGTATGATTTTTTTTTCATACTTTGTTAATTTTTGCATCCAGTAGTTTAATCTGGTTTCCAAAGAAAATTTTTGGTCTGTTTCTCAGTCTGCTATAGTAACTTCTGCAATCACTGGCAGGTTTTAGCCAGCTTTGACATGAGGGTGGAACTTTCATACATTGTAAGCCTGGTAGCAGCATGCAGCTGACGAGAACTTCGGAGAAGGAAAGGTTGCAGTGCGAGTTTAGCAGTTCTCTTTGTAGTGGCTTGCCAGTGGCTTCTCGAGGTTTGTATTTTCTGGTTAATTAGCAAATGTGATTTGGAGCCAGCTGGTTTGAAGACATGGAGAGCTGATAAGGCTGATTGTGGCAGGGGGAAAAGGGACAGTATAGAGAGAACTGAAGGCACTGTGACACTGATGTTTGGGGGAGCACAGATGAGGAGTAAAGAAAAAGATTGTTGTGAGGTTACTGCACTAGAGGAAAAGGATTTGGAAGACAGATGTGGAAAGCAGGAATTTATTGTTTCTCAGCTACCTTGCAACCTGTGCACTGCCTTGTCTTCAAGAGGTTCTGAAGTTTTCACTTGCATGTTGTCTCTAGTCTCTTGTGTAGTTCTTTCACAACCTACACAAGAAGGTGGTGTTTCCATGGTTTAGAAGTCTATCCTGTAGCTGTTTTAAATACAACCTACACAGGAAGGTGGTGTTTCCATGCTTTAGAAGTCTATCCTGTAGCTGTTTTAAAACATTTTGGTAGTTCACTGTGGAGTTAAATATAGATAGTTGCAGATAGAGATTATAATATGTGTGTATAAAATCAGAAGATTAAGAAGCACTTCTTCAGATTTTTATGTTTTGTTGTTTTTTGTTTTTTTTTCTAGTGGCAACAGAACCCTTGATAAAAGCAGTATATACATTATACCAGCAAAGGAATCTCCTCTTCCCTGTTCGTACATTGCTTTTGAAATTTTTTAGCAGAGTTTACCAAAAAGAAGATTTGAGGACTCAAAGAATCAGGTAAAAACCATTTGCATATTTGAGGGGAAGAAAAATTCCTGTATTAGCTCTGTATGGCTTGTAGAGAGCGTAATGACTTGGTTTGGTCCCTGAAGTTTTTGATGTAGTTTTGAGTAGATGGAGATAGCAGGTCTATTATAGTCTTTTAGTAGCAGGAGTTTTAGGAGAGACACGTTTGGACTAATTTGCCTGCATGCCGTAAGAATTCAGTGGTAAAACTATAGATGGGATTCAGGAATCCTTATTTTAATTAGTGATAACTATTAAATTGCAATTTAAAAACTTACTTTACAATTTGGAAAGTGTTAGTAAAAGACCTACCTGAAAACCTTCGTTAAAATATTTCAGTACTTCGTCTTTATAAGTAAATATAAACAGTTATATGACAAAATTTAAAAAAGGGGGAAACAGTACTCTAACCATCCAAGTTAATTTCTTCAGGAAAAGACTGTAAATAAAGGATTTGTTTTGAATATATTTGTTTATATTTTTAAATATAGTTTTTAAAATTGTTGCTTTTAATCATCATTAAGAAATGAAACCATGGCTGAAAAACAAAAAGGGTTTTTGATTAGGGGTGGTGGTGGTGAGAAACTTGATTATGATTGACATATAGTTGATTTAGTGTAGCAGCTGAACAGGGAAAGAAAGTAGACTAAAATCATGTTACCAACTCCTCTTTAAAGCAACGAGTTTTAGTTTTTCCGTTCTGCTTTTAGAAGAATTAATTTTAATTGACAAACAAGACATCAGCAAAGGTAGAATTCAGTTTGAACGTCTAGTATAAATAGTGGCAGGGTGAC
>NW_010126345.1:2020-3195 GCF_000699245.1 Pterocles gutturalis
GTTCAGTAGTATTCATGGTGTAGTAATCTCATGGCTTTTTAGCCTGACTCACAACTCATTAAATATAAACTGATAAAACTAGTGATAAATGGAAATGCTGCTTTGCCAGCATATAGTCTGTTCACCGAAATACTTTATGAAAGAGTTGAAAGTATGCAGTGCAAAGCCTATGGGTCAAGTAAATCAGAAATGTAACCCTAGTAGCACACCAGTGTGCTCAGATCTTCTGTTGAAATATTCTCAGCAAGTCACGGTATTGCAGTTCATTGTAACGGAATTGTATCTGACTTTAAAGCAGCTTGGTCAAGACTGGAAAGATTAAGTTTATGGGTGCTTTGGTTTTCTTTGGTTTTGATTTTTCCCCAACTAATTTTGCCTCTTTTTTTAGAAGTCGAAGTAAAGTTTTATCTCGTTGGTTGGCTGGTTTACCTCAGCAACTTGCTCTGCTTGGCTTAAGAAACCCTGAGCTCTCAAATCAGCTGATTGATATAATTCACTCTGCTGCTTCTCGTTCGAACAAGGAATTATTACGAAGTTTACAAGCCACTGCTGCTCGAATATACGGTAAGGCCTTTACACTACAGTGTAACAAGTTTTGTCCATCACTTGTCCGGGAAGCTGCAATATGTGGGAAGTATGGGTGTTTCCTCAGTGAATGCAAAGTGTAGGTCTGTGGGGCAGGGGCGGAGATTGGTTCAGTCCCTTTTACAGAGGTTGAAGTGAACTATGTGTGTCATTTCCTAAAGGCTAGTAAAAATATTAAAATCTTTAGCACAAGTTAGCAGAACTTTGGTAGACTAGAAGCTTCAGTTTTTGTCAAATCTTTTTCTGGTGGTGTTGCTTCTCCTTTTTTTCTTGTCTTCCCCCCCTCCCCTGCCACCCCCCTGTCTTTGGGGTTAGTTATATTGTCTTCTCTTCAGCAAGCGCTATAGGCTCTTAACTGAATAAGAGTAGTTCGGAAAGAGGAGAGGTCACTCCGGGACTGTTGCAGTGTTCGCACGAGTTGCTAATGCCGCGGAATTGTTAGGAAATGCCAAAGTTTGGGGGGTGGGGGTGTGTGTTTAAAACCCGGGGGGCTGTCGGGCCGCTAATCCCCCTGTGTGCCGGCAGATCCGCTAGATGGCGCGCTGGTGCTGCTGCCGGCGGAGGCGCAGCGGCGGCTGGTGCAGCTGGTG
>NW_010126346.1:0-36523 GCF_000699245.1 Pterocles gutturalis
TCCTCGCCCAGAGCCCCAAACCCGGATTAAGCTGTAAAATGGTCCTGCAGGCGGTGGGCAAGGTGCTGCGGTAAGGAGGGGTCCGCCGGGGCGGGGGGTGTCCCCGGGAGGGTTTGGGCAGCCCTGGGAGAGGAACTGAAGTTAAAAATTTGTCCCGGTGCCTCGTTCTGCTGGGCCCCGCTCGGGTCTGGAGGAGGGAGGCTGCTGCTGGCTCCTGTGGAGGGAGCTATCTGGAGGGTGGGAGCTGGATAGCAAGAGCTGCTCGGAGAGAAACATTTGTCCGCCTGATACTGCAATTGAGTTTTGTCTGTGCTCCCTGAGAACTGCATTTCCAGGATGTAAGCAGACAGCGAAATTCCTGGCTTTCCCTGAATAAGGAGTCTGAGCAAGACACTGCGTATGCTTTGGCATGTTTTCTACAGAAATGTTGTAAGATGAGGGGAAAAAATTGCTCATGTAGCTCAGAAAGACTCGTGTGAACACTGCGCCGTGTATGACTACTGAGACCAAAACCAGACGCCCTGGCACAGGACGCGCAGTAATTTGATTCGGAGGAGTTCTGACCCGCTCTGCTTTGCAGGGGAAAACGTCACCACAAATATTAGGATTAGCAGCCTCGCTCGTCAATAACCACAGCTTTTTCTTTTGGTTAACTGTGTTCAGATATTTTTCTGGGATCTGTAAAGAATGGCAGCATTGCTCCAAAAAGAAGCCTTGTTCCTCCAGTGTAACTTTATTTGGCAAGCTTTCGTTTGTCCCTGTTTCCTACTGTCGGTTGCCAATTGTTCAATGTTTGTCAACAGAAATATTATCCCTCTCTTCCTGACTCATGCCTCTTCTCTCCCCAGGCGGGTTGAGGGGAGCCATTTATTAAAGCCGAGCGTTGTGATCACAAAGCGGCTGAGCCCTGCCTGCGAGTTAAACCAGCAAAGTTCACTGGGCTTAAAGTTAGGCTTGGTGAGAACTGCTTAGAGTTGCTCCTAAAGGAGTTTTGTATTGTAGTGATTCTTGGTTTGGGTTTTTTTTCCTCATTAAAAATACTTTCCTGTAGAAAGCATTAGTTTAAGGAATTCAGGGTTTTTTTCCAGATTTTTAAGAGGTTTAACATCCCCTCTTTGCATTTTTTTGGGGGGTGGTGGTGTCTATAATTCGATACGGTGTTACACAGCTGGTCGTATCATAAAATCCTTTGGCCAATGGTTTGCTATTCACACTGTGAACCTTTTGAAGTTTTTGGTAGCTGTGCTGTTGGCAGCACTCCCAGATGTAAATAGATGGGTGCCTCTGTAGGGAAGAATTGACAAAAGCTTTTGTTCAGCATCTATGGTGGCTTATTTTTAAGCATAGTTAACTTCCTGTGACTTAGCAGGGAAACATAGATTGGTCTGATGTGTTCAGTGCATGCTTTCGAAAAAGTATAGCATAACTTCGTCCTTCCTCCTCCAGCTGGAGTATGTACAGACATTGTGCATAATCTTATTTGCCTTTTTTTCCTGAGATTTAGTTTTTCTATATATGTTAAAAAACTGTTACGAAAGCAGGAAAAAGTTGCTGTCATACATAAAATATTTTGGGCTCAGGAATTAATAGCATAACTTTATTTTACTAGGCTTTACTAGATGGGAGTGATTGCTGCTTCATAGTAGAAGGGTTTTTTTTTTTTTTTAATGTATCTTTTCATTCTGAGTTATCTCCTTTTGCACCCAGTTAGAGAAGTGTGAAGTCACAAAAACTTTCTTTAGTGCCAGACTGGTTCTCTTATTTATTTTCTTGAATATACTTCAGGTGCTTTATCTGACCTTACACGTGTTGCTTCACGCTGCTTTTCTTCAGTTTTTGTTCTGTAAAGCATACACTCATCCTGTCCTGCAGAGAGCTCGGACAGCGTGCTGGCTGGGAGCCTGGGTGACTGACTCCAGTCGAAGTCTCCTTGTTGCAGAAATCAGGTATTAGTGCTTCAGGAAGCATGAGCCCAGTGATGGTGAAAGAAAGAACCAGATGGGACCTCGTTGAGGCCAAAAGTGGTGGCTTGTTGGTGACAGGTGTGGTGGATTTCTTTGAACACAGGCATCCACAGCTGAGCCTTGTCCCTTGATTGCTGGCAGAGGAGAGCAGGGAGCTGCAAGCAGTGTCTGAATGCAGAGGTGCAGTGCCAGCCCAGCACAGAGCGACCGGCTCACTCCCTGGTGCTTAGGTTGTAGTCATAGGAAGTTAACTGAGATTAATCCCGCATTACTGTGATGGTTTACCATCTATTTCCGAGTCAGTGTAGGATATCAAAGGGTATCAAATGCCACTTTTAAGCCCGTCTGCCTGAAGCACTGCTGATGGAGTTTTCTGTAGTCTATACAGAACATGAATCAATACTAAGCTTTGGGTGAAGTAATTATTTTCTGTTGATCAGCCCTACAGAAGGCTTGGTGATGAGATCGAGGGATGCCTTGCTTGTGCGTAGCCTGGCATTATGAACAGCTCACTGCGTTTTAGGCTTGTTTCTCAGGCCCAACTGGGAGCCATCATCATTGCCTCCCAGTCCCCCACAGGCTGCCAAGGACTTGCAGAAATTCTGTGGACAAAGGATCTCTCTAAGTTGCCCTCCATTTCTGTCTCTCTCCTGGTTGTGAATTATAAAGTTCAGTTCTTCCAGTAGGATACTTTATCAGTGCAATCTCCCCCGACAGCAAATCCCTTTTACGTTATTTACATGAGTTGTATGTACTTATAAGTAGCTCACTCTCTTGAAGCTTTTACCATGCAAGTTGTTTTTATTAGTTAGTAGGTCCTAGTCCTCCTACCTGCTGGGTGTCACACACTGGTAGTGACAGCTGCCAAAGGAAAAACCAGTACGGGGAGGAAACAAGGAGGGAAGTGTGAGGAAACAACGAGGATTCACAAGAAGCAGCAGCAGACATGAGAACCTGAGAAGAGTTTAAAAGACCATGGGGAAAGACGACTGAACCAGAAAGGGGGAAAAAGTAACAAAAGCAACAGATGTGCTCTCAGCCTCTCCAATTAATTTTTTATGAAAGCTACTGGTAGGTTTATTGCTCTTTTCAATTATTAGTGATTCAGCTGTGAAGAACTCTGGAGATGCTTGTATCTTTCATCATAAGGGTTAGTAAACTGTGTTTAACACTTCAGGGATGGCACCAAGACTGCGCGCTTGTTATGATTTTAAAAAATTAAATACCTTTAGAAAAGTGTCATCTCTCCTTTAAATTAATCATAGTGTAGCTGAGATGAAGTTGTGTGTATTCCTTAGCACAGTGGTTCATTAGGACTTGCGTTTCACTTCAGATGGTTTCTGAAATCTGTCAGTCTCAGTTTCCCCTCTCCTGTAATGAATTGTGTAATGATTTAGCCCGTGGTTAGGGAGGAAAAAACCAAAATGGGTGCAGTTTTTCTGGTTTTTTGTTGTGTTGTTTCCTACAACTTGGTGGTTCTGGAGAGAGGTAGAAGGGGAAAGGGAGAAAACAATGTAAAAATTTGGAATATTATTCTACTTTTTAACGTTATTTAATTAATTTTTCAAGTTCTTTGTGAAGTGGCTGATGACTGTTGGCTTCCTTGCAGAGGTGTGCTTTTACTGGTCTCAGGCAGCACAAGTGGAAGGCAGACGCAGGTAGAGCAGCGATCTCCTCTCTTTGTCCCCAGCAGATAACCGAGCTGGCCAGAAGCGTTCTCCAGAGCCACGTGCTGATGAGTTCAGGGCTCAGTGTTCACTGCCAGTGCTTGAATCCTGATGCTCAAGTGCAGCTCGTGCAGCGCGTTTGCTGTGCCCTGGCACCTGGGGTCCTGCGCAGGCTCTTTTCAGAGACCGCTCCTCGTGCAGCTTTGGAGTCAGTGTGTTTCCTTTTAAGTCTCCAGTGGATCCCAGTCCCTCTGGGATAGCTGACTAATAATCGGTGATATGGTGCCAAGAAGGAGGGGTGATGTGGGCTGTGGAGTTCTGATGTCGTTGTGTAATGACTGCTGATAAAGTGCAGGACGGTTCGGATGTACACATACTGCAGGACGAGTGTGGGAACAGATAACTTAAAACTCCTCTTCCTCATGAGAGCCTCCCTTCTTACAGCAATCTGCAGGGATTGATTTGGATACCAACCAAAAAGTAAAACAACTCCACTCTTTTTTTGGGTAGGTGTGCCACTGGCATTACTAACCAAGTGGAATTTTTACAGGTACTTCTAAAGAGTGTAGTAATTTGTCTTCAGCGATAATGATTGCTACAGTCAGATAAATTAGCGAGTTTGTGTTGGTATCCTGGATGGTGCTAGGTGTGCTTACGTCCAGCACTTACAAATTTTTGAAAAATTCAATTCCTTATCTGTTCCTCAATTCATAGCAAGATCAGGGAGAAACCAGGTTAATTTTGACATTCAATTCTGTTTAAGGGATCGTGCAAAGTCACCTTAAATGTGTTCATGAAATGGGGCGTAGGTGGGTGGAAGCAGAGCGCGTTTGGTGTGGCTGCCTCTCCTCTGCTGCCCCGACTCTCCTTGCTGGAGAGAGCTGGTGTTGGGGATGCTTGTGTGCATTGGCAAGACTAAAGCAAATATTTTAAAAAATCAGTCTTGTTTTATCCTGATGTAGGTGAAACAGTTTTGAACAATTTAGTCCAATCCAGATTATTATGAATAGAATGGCCTGGGCTGGAAAGGACCTCAACTTGATGATCTTTGAGGTCCTTTCCAGCCCAGGCCATTCTATGATTCTATGAAGTAATAAGAAGAGAGTTGTTTAAGATTTGCTGATGTGGTTAATGCAGGAGTCTGGGGACAGGCAGACGAGAAGGAGGGACGGCAGTGTGCAGGCAAGGGGCTTACAGGCAGAATGCTCTTCAGAACCATGTCAGCTATTTTAATCCTGTTCTTTTCCTTTCCCTCCCACAACTTTCCATTGTACCAAAATAGTTCAAAATGTTGATGGTTCAGGGCAACTGACATCACTAATTGTCACGCTGTGTCTTGCTGAGTATTTCTGTAACAGGAGGTGATCCAGTGACAGCCTTTCGGAACTCTCACCCAGCCACTCGGACAGGACCGGTGACACCATGGGGCAGTAACACCTTGTGCTTTGGCAAGGTGTGACAGCGCGGGAGGGGCTTTGTGGTAGCTCTTCTGTGTATGAAAGCAACCTGGGCTCCTTCTGAGCTCAGGACCTAAAGCTGTCCTCTGGAAAGATGCTGTGTCTCACGCGAGGTCTGATCAGCCACGCGGTCCTCCTTTTCTTTGGGATCGTCACCTGTTTGTTCACTTGTATTCGCCGCAGGAGTGTCATGACCCCGGTGCGTTTATGAGAGTTGGTGAACCATGGGTAACGTATTAACTTAATGAAGAAGTTGGTGTCTTTCTTCAGAGGTGTTTACAACATGGAGCTCTGTTTTGGTTGTGTTCCATGACCTGTGAAGCCATAGCCAGAGGGAGAGGACTGCTAAAATTCTTCTGTGTGTTGAAATAACCCTCTGAGGTGTCTCCAGGGCTTGTATACAAAGGGCACCCACCTGAGGTTTAACAGCATTTTCCTCTGTTTTAGGGGCAAAAGTACGCTGCTTTTTTCTGAAGATGCCTCCTGGACACTTTAATAGATTTGATTGTAATCTCAAACTTCTGAAATGATGCACCTTCCTTTTATCTTATTTCATTGGTATGCCTCAGTTTCATTATAGATTTGCTCCAGATTTTAGCTGCTTGTGTCTGCCTAGAAGGTGACTGCAGTTTGTATACACCCAAAGTATGATGTGTGACATTCATCCTTCTGGGAGGTGACTGCAATTCCTGGGTTGTGTCTTTGCTACCCGTGTTGTGATTGCCCATTGTTCTGGAGATGTCTCTTTCGGAGAAAGCATCTATTTCACCCTTAATTTCCAGCTGCTCTTTTCTGGTATCACAAACCATCTGTGCACCCCAAGGTCTTTGCCAAGTTTGTAGGAAGAAAAAAAAATCCTCTGTAGAAGAGCTTTTCTCTTTCCATTCTTGGCAATTGTTGCTGAAGAGTTGTGGTGTTAGGAACGTGGTCTCCCACTGGTGGTTACCCTGTCTCTAAGATGTCTAAGACAAAATGTATCCGTTCCCCATCATACGCCTTTATCTGTGACTGCACCAAAACTGAGTTTCAGATAGTATTCTTTCTTTTGAGGGGATTTTGCAGTCCTTTTTCTTAATCCTTGGTTCTGTGGGGCTCAACAGAATCTTAACTAAGACTTCAGCACAGTGCTGGGTAGGGAAGATGAGACCTTGCTTTGCTTTTAAGAGCTGCCATCACCTTGTCTCTGGAAAGAGAAGGGTATTGGATGTGTGGATTAACCCTTTCTTTCAGCTTTCTGAAGAAAAAAACATTTCTTTGAGTTAATGGAGTCCATCAACACTGGACCGAGGTGGTTTGAGCTTGCTGGGAAATGCTGCTCTGTTAAATTCCCAAGTTCATTCCTGTCTGGTGCTGGAACAAGTTGAGGAGTGCTTTTGCTCAGACAGCAGGGGCTGGTGAGAGCAGATGCTCCCCAGGTGAAGGGAACATTGTGGATGTCTGTTTAATTCCTTTTATTTTTAAAAAGGAAGACTCAGCAGTGAGTGCAGCTGTCCTCAGAAAGGCAGGTAGTGACAGAATATTAAAACTCTTAGGACAGCTTAATACCTGAAAAAAATAATCCCCACGCACCATACAAAGTACATGGAGTTAATGAAGAAGGAAGGCTTGGGCTTCTTCCTGGTGATTTATAAAAATTCATGCACAGGAGAGGTGACATTAAGTGCCCTTGGCAGCTCCACTCACACTCCAGACACTTGCCCAGATCTGCTCTTCAGCCCAGTGTGACCACAAATCCCAGACTGGGAACACCAGAGCCTTACAGGGATGAGCGCTGACAATCAGCAGGACGTGTTTGGCAAGATGGGGAAAGGAAATTGTGATAAACTAGGTTTTGCTGATTCTTCATTATGCAAAGCCCTCAGTTTTGATGTGACTGCCTTATTTCTTCAGAACAATCTGCACAGGGAGAAGATAAAGCTGCTGGGGTCTTGAGACCACCGCCTGTGTAGGACAGAGGGGAAACTGTCTTCAGTCTTAACTGAAATACTTATTTTTCTGTTGTTTTTCAGCACACAGAGCTTTGTTCATGTCTAT
Source organism: Pterocles gutturalis (assembly GCF_000699245.1). Taxonomy (NCBI): domain Eukaryota; kingdom Metazoa; phylum Chordata; class Aves; order Pterocliformes; family Pteroclidae; genus Pterocles; species Pterocles gutturalis. The sequence goes on from NW_010126346.1 coordinate 7,123, forward strand.
ATAAATCATTCAAATACATCCAAAAGTTTGGTTGGGTTTTTTTTTAATCCACACATCTTATTTAGTAGTTGAGACAACTAATCTGGTAAGTGATTTCAGTTACAAGCTTTTTGAGAAGGATTCCTGTTGATTTTTGAAGTAGAGACTTAAAATATTGGGAAGTAACTGGATCACCTGGCAATGACAGTAAACTGCTCTCTTGGGAGAGACTTCTTCACCGGTTAGGGACCGCCTTTCGTTTCTTCACAGTGAAACTACTCGCACAGCTCTCCAGGAGTCACATCTCTGCAAAACCAGTATGAACTGCTGGCTGCTCAGGCGAGCGATGGAGGCTGGTGTGTGGAGAGGGTTAGCTGGTCATCACCGTCCCTTGTTCTGAGGTGTGATGCTGGGCTACAAAAGCGAGCGTCAAAGCATGAGTTCACATCGTGCTTTAAAGAAGAATCTTAGATGTTAGTCTCTGCTTGTGTGAACTGATTAATTGCAGATACACAAGAATAGTTAGAGATACTGCTTGTTGTTTGCACGTGCAGCCAGGGGATGGAACAAATCCAGCATGCAACTGTGCATCTGATTTTTGAAAATTACTAGTCTTCCTTAACCAATTTCTTGGCTGTGCTTTCAGCATTTCATTGAAAGAACAAAGTTGTATTTCAGCACGCCTTTGGAGGGTAACACTACAGGTCTGAATACCTACGTTTTGGGGTTTTGGATGGCTAATGTATCAGTACCTGTCTGTAAAGGTGCTTCTTACCCAAGCTTTTCAGCCTCCCTTGGTGTATCCTGAAAAGTAATAAATTAGGGTTGGGAATCACTGCTGTCTCAGGAGCTAATTAACAGTGGCTGGTTTAACTGTACCAGTAATTAAACTGTTATCCGCTCTACTATTTTTTCAGTCAGTCATTCAAGTACTCCCTACTTTGGCCCATGATTCCATCGAGTTTCTATTTTAAATATTTTTTTTTTCTTCCTCTACTGTACAGAAAGCAAAACTTAAACATGCTGTTTTGTAGGAAATACTGAAACAGCTGCGTGCTATTGACAACAAAACTGAACGGAATGCATTGCATCATTCTGTCACAAAGTTTAAAAATTAACCACAGGGCTAGATTAGTGAGTATTTTGTACATATCATTTGTTAAAGAAAGTTACCTAGTTAAGATAATGCTTTGAATTCCTTTTACCTTCAACTCTCCCTTGCCCTGTGAGGAGGCACAGTTTGTGCCTTCTAACTACAGATTTCTGGTTTTTTGTTTAACGAGATAGTTCATATTGAGACTCAAAGGCACCGCTCCTCATCACAGGATCTGATCTAAGGCATGCCAGGGGAGGTGCGGCTTCCCTGACCTAACTCTGGTTTAGATTAAAGCCAAAATATTAAGAAAATTTTTTTAAAAATTATTTTTGAACTTCAAAGCTGCCATTGAGAGAGAACTGACCTTGACTCATGGTAATTTCTAGTCAATAAATATCCTTCCTAATTAAAATGTAAGAGCTGAGTTTGTGGCGCTTGATACAGCGGATGCACATTTCAGGTGGGGCTGTTTCTCCACACTGGTATTTCTTTGCCCAACCTGTTCAATAACTAATGACTGGATGGGTAACTGAATTCCTCACAGCGGTGTGTCTCAATGCAACGAGACGTGTGTGCTCGTACGAATGCTTTAAAAATGAGTTTACAGGCGCAGGCATGCAGAATTGCTTATGAATGGTGAAACCAACTGACAGTTTTTCCCATGCTATGTATCTAATTGCGTTTATATGGTTTCCTGAAGTCCTACAAAAAAGCAAAGATGTTTCAAGTAGCGATCTTGTTCCCGGTGTGTCTGTGCACACTCTCGGCTCTGGTGCCCCAGCACTTTCCTGTCCTGTTAAGCCACAGGTCAGGTGTAAGCCGGGCTGTGTTTCTGTGCAGGATGCAGCTGCCGAAGCCTTGCCTGCTGTGTGATTGCACAGAGATGATGTTCTCAAAGGTGGGACTTCAGCAAGGCAGGTGATTAATTTGTTTTCACACTCTTCCCAACAAAAAATAACTAACTTATCCTTCTAATACAAAACGCTTTTTGTGCCTAAATAGCTGTAATTTGCCCTGTCCTGCCAGCAGTAACAAAGCCAGTCCTTTGCTATTCCTTGCCTCTGGGGAGCTGAGCAGAGAGACAACAACTGCGGCTGAGCTCAGCTGCAAGCTGACATGTCATACCATGTCGAAAAATATTTATCTATTGAGAGCAGAGACTCTCGGAGGGAGTATTCTCATTAAGTTTGGCGACTGTCATGCAGTTGCCTTCTTTCATACTGCACAGTATAATTCTAAAATAGATTTTTAAACTTTTTTGTGGACTTTGAAAAGTTGAGAATTGTACAGTTCAGATTACAAGTACATTAGACACTCTATGTCCTGTCCTCCACAGTATGCGGGTACGGTGGTCAGCTTGCCCTGCACATCTAACATATTTCCTTTGTTGCATGTTTTCTTTAGGCTGCAGTAGTACTTACAACTAGTTAGTATTGGTAGATAAATGTTTTTTCTTGTACAAAGAGAGCTTGCAGGCAAAAAGGCAGTGAGGAAACTGAAAGACTTCTTACGAAGACAAACCTGTGGGCACCCTGGTGGGCTCTGAGCAGAGTAGCCTGACTGCATTTGTGTACCTTGGGCTATATAGCAAGAAGTGTGACTGCTGAAGCCAGGTTGTTGCCATGGTGAAATAATTCCCAGCAATTAAAGCACAGTTCTATCCCAAAAAGCAACTCTGTGCAAGTTACGTTGTGAAATCTCATATTTACGAGGCCATGAGGTTTCCAAATCGAATTTGTTTGGTTTAGAAATAAGAAGATAGCTTTGCAATCTGCCAGCTCTACAAACTTCATCGGTGTTGGAAGATAACAAACCGTGTCTTCAGTAGTTTACGTGCTCTGGGGGTGAACTCTCTCCCCGCAAAGGTGTACCGCAGTGTGCGGCACGTTCTCTTCTAGAACGATAACAGGGCTGCCTCAGAGGAACCTGGAGGAGCAGCTGCTGCCAGAACTTGAATTTAATCATGATGGAGAAGTTAGTATAACTCTTAAGTGTGTTCCAGTAGGAGATTACAGGATAACAAATAAATCATTGCTTAAGTTAATAGACATGTTAATTAAGAAGTTTCTCTGTTTTTACTACAGTACATTTACATTTTCTTTCCATTTGCAAAGTCAGCCTTGAAAGAGAGATACAGACTTTTTTGCTAGTTGTGTTCTTTTTACTTTTTACTTGTTCTTTGCCAGCAGTTTTTCTGGCCTCCAAAATTCCAAATCCTGTGTTGAAAAATCACTGGGTATTATAATAATAAATGCGACAGGCCTATATTTGCCTTCCCCAAAATGTAAAAGGTGTTAAAAGCCACCCCAAAACTTACTTGCTTTCCAGTCTTGGTGCAGATGACTTGTTCTCGTGGCTCTGTAGTGTGGGAGATCTCCCCACTGCAGCATCTGTCACAGAACCCGGCTCGGGATCTCTGCCGTCGGCTGCTCTCAGTGGAGAGACACTTCTCTCCTTTGCCTGTGTGTTTAATTAAAGAAACTTAAGGTATACGATCTCTGCCTTAGACTGAAATGTTTTCCAGTATAGAGAAAAAACCCTATTTATCTCTGCTGCTTTTAAAAGGTCCTTAGAGAGCCTGTTCAGATATAAACATTTGCATGTGCAGTGTCAGTGGCTCGGTGAAATGAATCCTGTTCACACTGTCTAGCTGCAGGATGGGAGTATATTTAGCAGTGGAGGATGATGAGGAAGCATTTGCGTTGCTAGAATCCACATGACATTTTTCCTCTAAGGGAAGGACGCAGGAGTGTCCCTATCTTGGTATATTGTGTATGGGCCTGATGGGTTTGGAGCGAGCGTGCCTGGGGACTGTAATAAGCTGCATGTTAGCAAGACACACCCCCGAACACAGAACTCCAGCCTGTGTCTGCAGCTGATGAACGGATGATGAAGCTGGGCAGAGATGCCCTGGAGAGTGAGCATGGCATGGCCTCTCCTGTTCCTCTGTGCTCACCAGGGTCTGCTCTGGAAGTGCTGCTCTAGAGGAAGAGGAGTTGCAAGCAGGGGAGAATATACTGTGGGACACCTTCTCCAGCAGAGATTTGCCCTCTTTCTGCTCACTTTTGGCTTAATTTGTCAGGCAGCCGGAGTTCGCCTACAATTGTTCTTAAGAACAACAAAAACAAACTGAAGAACCACGACCCCGTGTCTGTCCCAAGCTCAGGACTTGGGCACCTGTGATGTATGGTTCGTTCAGAGCACTGGATAAATTAATTGTTTCAACACTGTTCATCTATGACCTGCTGCATCTCTCTTACACAGACCTCATTTGGCTCCCCTTAGAGCTCTTGAAAATAAACATTGGGAGAGATTTGCGTCCTTTTCCTTTCCTAATCCTCAGATTTCAAAAAATCTGGACTGTAGTAAATCCCTTAGGACAAGAATCTTGCTGAGGCTGGTTTGGATAGGAGGGCTTTTTGGCATGAAGGTAAAAGAGAGCATTTCAAAATGAAGAACGAGGGTATTTGCTTGAGTCAGGTAATTTTCTGTTTCTGTTAGTGAACGATTCCTTTTAAATTGCATCAGTGGCTCCTAGAAATAAAGAATCGATTTGTCTCCTATCTGGCATCACTTCCCTCGTGGTCCTAGCGCTCTGTCCCACTAGGCCCTCCCCAGTGTGTTGATGGAGAGGAGTCTGGACCAGTGCAAGGATTATACAGCCAGAAGGCAGCCAGAGAGGCTGGGTACCTCCTCTTGATCTAGAGAGGAGTTCTGGCAGGTATGCCCAGAGAAGAAAGGAAGATCCAGTCCAGCGCATTTTACCACAAGAATGCACTCTGCGCATTTTTGTAGCGTTAACTGAGCTGTCTGCATGCCTGGCCTTGCCTCTGTAGCCATTCTTCCCTGAGCTGCACTGGGGAGCAGATGGGGGATCCTGGGAAGAGGAGGAGCGGCGGTACCTGGCCGCCAGCACACACCTGGAGTTCAGCATGGTTCTGTAACAGGCAGTTAACAGGCAGCTGCCACGCCACGGTGGGCAAACACTGAGCTAGCGCTGAGCGGGGACAGGCAAGAGAAGAGAGAAAGACAGAGAATTTGAATCATCGAATCATTCAGGTTGGAAAAGACCTTTAAGATCACGCTCAACCTTTAACCTAATGCTGCCAAGTCCACCACTAAACCATGTCCCTAAGTGCCACATCTCTGTGTCTTTTCAATACCCCCAGGGCTGGTGGCTCAGCCACTTCCTCAGGCAGCCTGTTCCAGTGCTTGACAACCCTTTCAGTGAAGACATTTTTCCTAATATCCAATCTAAACCTCCCTTGGCACAACCTGAGGCCATTCCTCCTGTCCTGTCGCTACCTGGGCAAAGAGCCCAACACCCACTATGCTTGTAGGGAGCAGTCAGGTCTCCCCTCAGCCTCCTTTTCTCCAGACTAACAACCCCAGTTCCTCAGCTGCTCCTCATGAGGCTTGTTCTCCAGACCCTTCGTCAGTAGGTGGGTGGGAGCCTACAGAAGGGTCGGGCAAGGCCTGATGCGCTGGAGCGAGAGACACGGCGTGTGCAGGTGTTCCGCGTCCTCCCTGCTTTGCCAGCAGCACCAGCTGGAACTCCGTTTGGCCCTACAGAATGTTTTGGGCTTTCTGTTAAGAAGCAACATTGTGAAATAATGTAATGGCACTTGTCATCCTTAACATGCCTGCCATGCCTTGGCACCGACTGTTTACAGCAGAGCATCCGGAGGCCAAGCAAAGATTCCCTTTTAAGGAAAAGAGCCACTATGAGAATCCAGAAGAAAAAGTTTCCCTGGCATGTAGGGTACATTCTTCTTTCCTCCTCCTTTTAAATAAACTATTAGTAACTTTTAAAAACAGAACAAAAACAAAGCAGCAGAGCCAAAAATGCTGCCAAAGACATTTTATTCTGCGCAGCCCCCTTCGACCTGTGCAGCAGCTGATCCCTGGAGCTAACCCAGAGCAGGAGGGGAAGTATGAAACTGAGGTCAGAGGGGTCTGTCGGAGACCTGGGGTGAGAGGAAATCAGAATGGAGACTGCCTTAAAAAGCGTAATCCCCTTCCCTTCCCCCGAGAGGAAATCGGAATGGAGACTGTCTTAAAAAGCGTAATCCCCTTCCCTTCCCCAGGCCCTGGAGAAACAGCCTGACCACAGCAATCTGCGAACAATTGTACTGTGTGCTGCACTGGGACCGGGGCTTGCTTTCCAGTACCTTACACAGCTTCCCCTCCCGTGTTGATGTTCTTTTCTTTCCCAATCCTGAACATGTATATATGCATCCAGGATTTGTGTGCTGGCTGTGCTGTCACGTGGCGTTTTTAGCTGAAGACTTAGAGGTGATCCAGGTTAAAACAGGATTTGGGATTGCAGATTGGAGATTTTTCCCCACAGAGATACTAATCTTGCCGTTTTAAAGAAAGAGAGAAATAACGAATAACATCTTTTGAAGGAAAGGCAACTTTACTGGTGTTCAAATGAAACTTGTTATTCCCCTTTTCTTGCCTGCTGATAAATAAAGACGCTGAATTACCACAAAGGGATTTTTAAGCTGCCCAGCGCCTCTGAGCTTCCAGTCTTTGTACTTAACCGTGGAGAAAAGACTGTGGGTCACTGGGGTAGGAAACTGGACAGCCTTCAAGAGTTTATTCCTGTCCTGTAAAAACCAGCGTAACCTGCTCCTTCATTGTTCTTGGTGGGAGTTTGGCACTAGGACTCATAAATTTTAGCTCATAAAAGTGTTACCTTCCTGCTATGAATAGGTTCAGGACTCGTTACTGAAGGATTACTTACGCAGAACATTTCTAACCAGAAATTAACTGAGAAGTTCTTTCCAGTAAAGTGCCACAGAAAAACCAGAAAGGTCACAAGTAAATCTGTGACAGCTAACCTGGTTTTCCTTACAAAGCTGTGCAGCCTTCCGTGGATGGCTGAAATCTTTGGGTTTTTCCCCTCTGCAAAGGGAGTACCTTAGAGGGAGAGAGCTTGCATGTTAACATTTATTACCTCAATGTGTTTTATTCCCTCTTCTGTTCCACTCACATCCCATTTGACTCCTTGCCCAAAGACGGGAAGAGGGGAGAAGCTAAAATGAAAATATTCAGTATGCCTTTAATTTTGAATTATAAACCCTTATTCACTGGAAAATATAAAAACATGAAAGTGTTCATAAGGCTGGCCTAAAAGACACTGTTAAAATGTTGGCTTACTGCCTCTCTAATTCTGTGTTGGCTTATGTTTTAAGAGGCTAACCCCCATCCTCAGATTACCAAGAAAGTAGGTTTTGGCAGGAGGACTTCACTATAATACTTCATCAGTGGAGGATATTTTAAAATATGAGACTTCAAAAAGAAAGGAAAAAATTACAAGATGAAAGTCAAAGGCCAAGATAGTTTGATACATCCAGTAGTTGGGTAGTGTGGAGATATACCTGGGTGAGGTGCAGTATGGTGGTGCTGTTGGAGGCTGTAGGTTTTCCACAGAAATGTTTGAGTTGGGAATATACTATTTCAACCCCAACATTTTCCAGATTGTGAACTATACAAATGATAAAGTGCCAGCTAGGTTACTTGAAAATGACCCCCAAAACCTCAGGTGACTCTTAAAACATCATTTGATAACATTTCAGTGGACATCTTATTTTTTGATCTTTCTTAAAACAGATTTTTCTTTTGGTGCCACTTCTGCAAGCATTGCTATGAGCTGTGGGGCTTTTGCCAGCACTGACTGATCCCATCAGGGCTGGATGGACAGTCAGGAGGTGCTGTCCTCTACATTTGCTGGGGATTGCTGGGATTGTACCAGTTAACCTCAAGTAAGAAATAGGGTTAGCTACTAAAAAAATAAATGCTGTTAATCACAAAATCAGCATCTTTGTCCTGTAAGGTTCATAATCCATGGTGATTTGGATCCCCACAGACTTGAGATGGCTTGTGAGTTTTGAGGTTTGCAAACAGGGAGATGAATTTGCCATGTAAGGCCTGTTGGACCTGTTCTGTCAATTTTCAAATGGAAATCAGTGTGCTTGAGACTTGGCTTGGAACCTGACACTGGTGCCTGATCCAGAGGGCACAAAGCGATTGGAGTTTGCATGCAGCTCTGCTCCTTATCACTATCGGGTTTTTTTTTTTTATAAACTTTTTAACTTTAGGAAGTTACTCTTATATCTGGTACTAAAACCACTTCAGTATGGCACATTAAAAAGAGAAAAGCCACTGATTATTTGTATTTAAAAAAGAAAAAATAAACAGCTGCTCACCCTAAGGGTAGTTGGGTGTGAAGAGTAGGAGATGGCGATTGAAGCATCACTGTTTGTCCTTGAAATTCCAGTTTCAGATGCAGTGTAAGAAACTGCGCAGCTTGCTGCAGACAGCAAGAAATTATTAGAGCTGTGCTGGTTCCCGCTGGAAACAAAGGAATCCTGGATTGGTAGAGATAATCTGAAATTGCGTGAGTTTAGGGAATTTTGGTATTTAATAAATTGCTAGTATGCTGTGTGATCAACCTTGTCATAAATCTGTATCTCATGGCCAAACCCATGGGTGCCTGGTACAATTCCAAAGTGATATGAGCTACATCAGGTTATGAAGCATCTCTGATCCTTCTTCAGCTCAATCAGATTGCTTCACATGTGTGTCTTTCCGAACACCACATCAGTTTAAACTGAAGCATGTCTTTAGTATTTGTACCAGGAATAAACTTTGAACCGTACAGCCAGTTTCTGCTATGAAGTGGGAATAATACTGTCCTTGTATGGTTGTAAAACTAAATTAGTACCTGGATGGTGCTTTGAAGATGCTCCAGAATTTGGGGTTTTTTAAACCAAGAAACTACTGGGCATCTGATCAAGAAGGAAATGAGAGAAAGATTAGAGGCGGATCTTTACTGAGATGGGATAAGAGAACAAGCTGGGAAATTGGCAGTTTTACTCGATCTTAACAAAGCAGTTAGACCAGGGAAAAATACCGTCACAGCCCAGTGGGCCTGTCACTTGGTGGCGTGTCTCATACATCTCCTTCTGCAGTGAAATCCAGGCAAGCTTCCAGCGGCTGTGTTTTCTCAGCTGAACGCGAGGCTGCGTACGGAAGGCCTGCTAGAAGCGTTAGTGAATGTACTGTCTGTGGCTGGAGCCAGTTTGCGGAATCTTCTTCTGAGACTGTAGACGAGTGGCCTCTCTTCTGCCATCTCCCTTCTCCCTCTCTAACTTCCTTGTGGGTGTGACGTGGCCCGTGGCATCACCTTCACTTGAGTGCCCAAAACCAACCAAACACAAACCTATCCTGGGAGTTAGCTGAAGAATTAGTTTGTACTCTGGTTTGCCTGTCAATAGAAACTGCTGAGTGCTGTCTCCTTGGATTCTCTAAAGGTGTTTCTTCCCTTAATTAGTAGTTAAGCATTGATTAATTAGTAGTTAAGCATTGATAGACAGGTTTTGGTCTAACCTCTTGACAGACCTTCACCAAACTGCTGCTCACCAGCTGTTCCTCCAGCTGCTTTGGAGCTATAGTTCATCTGTCATGGACGTGTTAAGACACATTTAGCAGAAATCTCTTATTTTTAAAGAAAGACACAAGTAAACATGAATCAGGACTTTGGTTTGCCTTAGGGTGGCTATATCTCTGTTTTGAGAGGCATTGCTCTTTTTGTGGTCTTATGTAACATTTAGGTACATTTTCTAGTAAGCAGTCATCTACAGGTCATGGATTTTGGTGTCTCCTGAATAGAACAGCAAAGCTCTGCTGTTCTTGCCACTTTTCCTGTCATTGGAAGCAGACTGAAGGTGCTGTTGCTGAATGTCCTGCTTGATGCTCGCTGCTATAGTCTTCACTTGTGAGGGTGTTCTGGGAAATCTCAGAAATGTTTTTGTATTTGTGTACTTTAAACATAAAATGAAAAATTGAGGAAGGCATCTTGAATGTGAGCAGCTCACAACAAAGGAAAACACGTATGCTTTGTTTTGCACATTTGGATGGTTCCAGGTAGATGGTATATTCTTACAAGTCTTTGAAACAACAGTGACCTTGGAGGTAGGGGAGAGCAGAAGGAAGGTAACTTCTGAGCTTTACACTATTTGTAATTCTGTTCATTGTGGATGTGTGAGCTTTGGTTTATCTAGAATATGGAACTATTATTTGTTGATTCTTAATCGTATGTAATCATGTTTCTAAACTGGTTTTCTCTGTACTGATGTATGCTCCAGCTCTGTAAGTCTGTAAAGAAAATGCTTTAGTATTGACTAGTATTGACAGTTCCCAAACGAAACCCACAGTTTTACAACCTAGACGGAGCGTGACTCAATTAATACGAGTAAGTCTGACTCTGTAACCTAAGTTCCGCCTAATGAAGGGAAGGTGTGTGCTCCAGTTCAAAACTTGATGTTTTTAACACTGGAATTTTTTTTTCTTTTTTCAGTTTGTACTTAAAATACATGGGCTATGTAGTATCCCAACTGCACTGCATGCAGGTCATGAAAATCTGCTGGTAGGAACAATTTCTGTGGTCTCGCTTTAGTTCTCAGCAGCTGTCAAAGGTTAAAAGAAGAGTGTACTGCACGTGGTGATTTGACGTTCAGGTTCCAGAGTAAACCCTTTGATACAGTGGTTCTGGGCATTTTGCAGGTTCAGTGAGGATACCCATGAGTCAGGTTCTTTTTTAAACCGAGCAAAAGCATTGGAAAAGGGCAGAGGATGGGATCCTTCAGGAAGCTTCTGTTTGAAATGCTTCAGTTCCAGCACAAGGCAGTTGTGGACAGACTTACACAATGTGCTGAAAAGAATCAAAGTGGCTGCATGGACTCATCTAACAGAGAACTGACATTTTTGTGGAAAGGGGAGGTTTGGGGTTTGTAAAAGGACAATGTATAGTCATTGGCATTAGCAAACTTGTGAAATATATTTAGTGTTGAATTCTTGTTTCTTCTCTTGCAATGGCGAGGAATGTGAAGTGAGGAGGTGCACGCTATCCATTTCTGTTCAATGGAAGGCTTACCTCAGCCTCGTACGTCTGGCTTCCTCCTGTGGTTTCCCTCCCCAGCCTGGCTCTATGACAGACTGTCTTTGACCTCTTGGGCTCTCTCTCCGCTCCTCCTCCTCTCAGAAGCCTGCTCTGAGCTGACGTGGCACAGTCCTACCCTGGGGCCCTTGGTTTCAGTATCCTGAAGTAAAGCAAAGACACAAATTCTGTTCTATCCAAACTATTTGTCACTGATCGCTTTTTTTCTCCCAAGTGTGGTTAATGTGGTTTGTCAAACCCATCTCTGAAGTTGAAAGTATTTTCTGCATGATTTTACTGGAAATATTCTTTTTCGTGAAAAATCAAGTTACCCTTCGGTGCTCGAATCCTGCCCCCCAAAACCAGAGCCCACTAAACCCAACGGTCTGGAAAAACCCCTAGAGAGTATTTTGAATATTGTCTGTCGGAGGCCCAGCAGGTACGAAGGTGCCGTATGGAGTGTGCCAGGCTGGGTTTCAGCAGCGTAGGAGTAAGGCAGCCGGTGCTGGGAATTCAGCAAATCAGTGGCCTTGGAGTATTTTTTACTAGCTGGGGACCAAGTGCATAGTTTCAACTGGATTTATGCTGTTGACTGTCGGGATAAGGTAGTTTCAAGTCTCAACATGGTTTTCCTGCACAAGGAAGAGGTCAAACATGTTGCCTCACCTCCGTAAAGTCAGGTTACAGACCGGCGAACGAGACTGTTGTGTTACGCTATTACATTTTCCTTGAATATCACCTCAAGTTCTGTGAAAAACTGAAGTCTTGGGCCCAAAGATAAATTAAGTAGATCTTTCATAGCTGCTTTAAATACCTTTAAGGCCCCCCCGCAGTTCTTGCTTTCATGGACTTTAGTTTCTTTCCTGTTTTCACATGGTGAGGTTTCTTACCTGTAGCTTGTTTTTACATGGAGAGGTTCAAACAGCATCTAGCGAATGGAGGGGTTTGAAGACAAGATGAGTTAACTGACAACCGGAGCTGTTGGTCTAACGGACCAACCCCTCAGCCTTGCGCTGAGGAACATCTGAGTCTGTATGTCCTCAAACATCCCTTTGTGGAGCACCTATGAGAATTAGTCCAGGTTGCTTCATTAAATAAGTGTAAGGCACAAACCTTGCAGGCTTCATTTGAATGGGAATGCGGTGCTGTGGAAAGAGGAGATAGCAGGAAATGTGCAAGAGTAGCGATGTGCTAAATTCATCTTCACAAACACTGGTTTTAGTTTATTCTCATACTTGTATTCTTTAAAAAGATGTTCTATGTCACAGGCGTCCTCTCCCTATTTTCATTAACATATAGAAATAGTGTGACCACCTTCTCCCTGCCAGACACCTCCTGCAGCGCCTCCTGCACATCTGTCCTGTGTAAACCTATTGTGAGGATGTAAGTGTACATTGTGCCGCTGTCACTAAGTTTTCCTTGATTTTTCCTTGTTGATGGCCTTCCTGAAGCCTTAAAGTCCCTCTCGTCTTAATTCAGCGCTTAGAGAGAAGTAGGCAAGACTCCAGGCAAGTTCAGGACAGTAACAGTGGTGGTTCTGGTGACGGAGCTGTACTGTTACGGTGTTCCTGTGTTGTGGAAGGCCAGTCTCGGTCTGTCCCTACTGCAGAGCTGATGATGTGGACGATGAGTCATTCTGAGGATGGGTTTAATGAACAGATCAGTAAAGAGCCCATGAAGAGAAAAATTTCAGTAATCACACTTTCTTTGGGGAAAGCACTGACACTTCAAACACTGTTCCAGGAAGGATGTGGAGCCCATCCTCACAGCAAAAATCAAGCCTCTCAGACAAGGGCACAGTTGGAAGATTATTTAAAGTTAAGAGCCAGAATGCGAAGTCAGTTTCCTATGGGTGGGATCTAGATGAGTTTCAATGGCAATAATTTTTTTATTATTTTTTTTAATGCAGTCATCTGCGAAGGTGAGCTTGTCTTGGTTTTGCAGATCCTTCTTTTAACCAAGAAAACCTGATCTTAAAAAATCCTGGCATCTCCTCCTTGTATTCATGTGATAGTACACAGCAAGTATTGCCTTACTGTACTTATCCCTCACCGTTAAGTAGCTCTTCTGTCTCTGGTTAGGTGGATTTTCTAACTCTAGAAGCAGACACTCTACGCTGTTTGACTGCACAGCGTGAAAGACCAAAGTGCTGCCTCGCCATCCCTTCTCAGAAGTCATTACTGCTGAGCCCCCAGCCCAGGAATATGGGTTGGGCTGAGAGTTTAGTTTGAGGATGTTAAAAACAGAGTGGGAGGAAAACTCTAGTGATAACAACACTTCAGAAATAGATGAAGAGTCACAATATGCCATGGAGATAAATGCATTTTATGGACTCTGGTTTGTCTGATTTTATAAATCCAAATGGAAGGTTATTTTGTAATGCATCAGATTTTAAAGGATTTTCAGAAAAAGTTTAAGATCTTCCTCTCTCAGGTATCCTGTGAGTGGAGGAAGCAGATGTTGTAGTGATCAGTGCTTCTGGCTGGAGTCAAAGATGCTCCCTTCCAGAAGGCTTCTGGAATCTCAGAGAACGCAGGGCTGGAGCAGCGAGGAATGCTGTCGCTCTGAACGAGCACTGCCAGCACATTGTGTGGACAGAGCATTTTTCTGACTGAGAGCTATCTTGCAGCAGTCAGTTTTTACTGCCCCTCAAACTGCGGTTTTGCAGGTGACAGTTAAAGGTATGATGCAGCAGACTGTTAGCTCCTTCAGGCACAGTGCCGTCCCGCTGTCACGACTATTCATAGGCATAGAGACTGTCACTCTCCCAATAATTTGCAATCTAAACTGACAGAAGGGCAATGGAGATGGAGCAGCTCTGTCTGGAGTTTCTTAATGTCATTCAAAACTTCTAATGTTATGTGAAAAAAGTGACTGAGTTCAAATAAACTTTTAAAGAAATTATCTTTTGCTTTAATAAAAACAAGCCATAAGCTAAGGGGAGGGAAGGCAGGAGGAACAGTGTGAACACAAATACAGGAGTTGGGAGCCACCAGCTTCTTTCAGGCTTCTGTAGCAGTTCATCTACAGTGAAGGTAACCTTTCTTCTCTCTTTTTAATCTCTTGCAGGAAGTCCAAGGGAAAGCCAAATGGTAAAAAGCCAGCACCAGAAGAGAAGAAACTTTACCTAGAGCCAGAATACACAAAATCCAGAATTACTGACTTTGAATTTAAAGAGCTAGTGATGTTACCACGAGAAATAGACCTCAACGAGTGGCTAGCCAGCAACAGTGAGTATTGTGATCACACAGCTCTCAGCTTGCTGTCCACACCCAAGAAGGCATTCATTCACTCTGTTGCTTTTTACTGATTTCAGTGCTTAAAAAAACACTCAGTGGCTATTTATGCTTACTGCATAAGGCATGTCATTATCCTTGAATAGTAATTAAGCTGTCTTATGTACAAACCAGTTGTGCTTAGCAGCATGGAAGCATCAATGCGTTTCCTCTTTCCAGCTCCCTCACTGGGGCATTAAAATTTTTGATGCTCTTTTGGGGACCATCAGATTCCCTTTGACTGTTTGCTAAACTGGATGGTTCAGCGTGTTTCTGACTCAAGCTGCTGATCTTCCAGAAGCATTATAAAAATGGTAGTTTATTAACTTGTATGTAAAACAAGTTATGCTTAAAGCCAGAAGTTCTGAAGTCCTTTGGTTGGATTTCTTCTCCCCACTCCTTCCAAGCTTTGGTGGAATGACTGTGAATGTAAATGGTAGTCAAGCTGGAACTCAGAGATGTGACTGACTGCTGTGACTGAATGCTGTATCTGTGCATCTCAGTTCTGATTTGCCACACTGTCTTGTGCCTCTGCTTCATCTGCCAGTCCTGACCTGCAGCTGTGACACAGTCTTGTTTACATTTTCAACAGTATGTGCTAGTAGCAAGCAACTACTTTAAACTGTACACTGGGAAATTTTATAGACACTCATTAAGAAAAAGTGAGGTGCCCCCTGAGGAGTATTAAGATGTTAAATTTATCTCAGGAGATTTTTAAAAAGTAGAAGTGTACTAGTTTTCATGCTGTTTTTTAAAAAGGAGATATGTCATGAGAACTACTAATGGTGTTTTCTAGCCACTGTACATTTGAAGTCTGACTTCAAAAGAACATAGCAAATTGTTTGCCTTCAGCTTGTAGCAGAGTATTCTACGGTAAAGGTGAGGCTGGCGATGGAGACACTTTCCAGTCTTGCTGCTTAGTGAGTAATAAGAGCTGATGCATCATGGTGCTTTCATCTTAAATCAAAACAAGAGCTTTCATTCTGTGTACCTCTTTGTTTTGCAGTTCATCATTAGACTTGTTTAGCTAAATCGTGTTTAAATTTGTATGCAAGCTCAAGACTCTGAGGTCACTTCACTTGCTCTGTTTAAATAATTGTCTGGAGGATAACCAGGGTTTGAAAGTATTTTATTTCTGAATTTCTTTCCTTTGTGTTTATTTTTCAGCAACAACTTTCTTTCATCACATCAACTTACAGTATAGTACAATCTCAGAATTCTGTACAGGAGAGTCATGTCAGACCATGGCAGTGTGCAATACGTAAGTCAATATTTACAATTACAAGGTTTCCATGCAGTTGCTTGGTGGAGGATATTGGTATGGGATGGCATTGGGCAAGTGTGTGACAGCAGATCCTACTGAGTGAGAACGTGGCAGCTGTACATCCTCTTCTCTCCCCTCGGCAGTGAAGGGTGGTGGAAATCTGTTTTTGTGGAGGACTAGAAGGATGAGAGTCTTTGACTGTTCTGAGCTGGTTTTATAAGGTCAGATCAGAGGCAAATGACTGCCTTGTGGGGAGAGGGGAAGAAGAGCAAGGCAGAACTGTCCATACTGGTAACAGTGCTGGGATTCCATAGAAGGCTGGGGAGGATAAACGAGTTGCTAAAACCTCCGAGGGTGCTTTTGATAGCTGGAATGCTGACAGAGCACCAGGCTGCTGACGGATAACCTCTAGCTTGACGTGAGCCACTGGCTTTCTGCCTGAGCCCCTGGGCACAGAGGACACAAGTGGCAGCTTTGCACAGAGTAAGGAAAACGTTTTGGTTTGGCACTCTCCCCCTGTAGGACTTAGTAGACTTTTTAAATGTTGACTAGCTGTCACTTATGAAAGCAAGCTTTGTAGTTTTACTGTATGTAGTGAATGTAAGAAAAAGTTACCATAAACTCCTGCTCTTGATTAGCACAGCCCAACATGATGGAATATGAGATCTAGTCAAGTATGAATAAGCCTGTTGTGTTGTGGGTTTTTTTTCTCCAGCACATGTGCTGATAGTCCTTTTCTTCCCTCCTCATGCATTTCCTGGGATTAATTTAGTTGAGATGGATTTTAAAACAGAAGACTGAGCAGTTAATGTTACAGTACATCAAACAAACATACCAGGGCATGTATGCACCAGAACCAGAGCTCTACAGTATGTCTCTAACAATAATTACATAGTGCTTAGAAAGGAATCCTTGCTTCATGTACTAGGCTACCTTGTACACTTGAAATTAATATCAGGGGCTTTCTTTGAGAGCACTCTGAAGAATGCAAAGTGCACGGAGGATATTTTTGCATGTAAAAGTTGGAAAGATAACTGTCAGTAGAGAATTAAAGCCATGCTAGGGACTTTGAAAGCAGGGTGGACCCAGATTTTATCAGGAGGAGACAGTGTGTCTCTAAATGAGAAATGGTGATCAGTAAGATGAGTATTTTGTTGACTCTTGCTCCCAAGGTTTCTCCTGTTTTAATTCCTGATGTAGCACTGGCTGTCCAAAGGACTGAGTTTAACTGTTTATCCACTTGGCGGATGGGAAATAGTAGCTAAAAGGAGATGGTGGTACGGAACCTACATAAGTATCGCTCCATTCTGCTCTACTGGGTCTTAAACAAGAGTTCTCTGGAAGCAGTTTATGCTGCAGAATAAAGAAAGGAAGTGCCTGTAGGTGCCTCCAGCTGTAGTCTGTATTTTTAGCGGTGAGGACCAATAGCAGAATGTTCCTATCCTTTGTTTTGGAAAATTGAAAAGTTGCACTATTTGGGAATAACAGGAAGCATGTCTGCACTTGGGTGAAGCACTTGAAACAGTTTGTGTTTAGCTAAATCATAACAACTTCAGTATCTTCCTGTACTCAGGGACAGATGGCTGATTCATGTTCGCAAACTGTAGGCTGCGTATTTCATTCTTCTGTCAAGTGTAGAGGTCTATGAAAAAACCACAGAGGTGAGATCACCTAGCTACACACCTCAGTACAGTTTGAAGGCCCTGTTCATAATTGTGTTCTCCAAGTATTTTTAATGACGATCTTGGATAATCCTTTACGTTACGCCTTTCCTACCTCTTCCCTTTTGGAAGAGATATGCCTAAATGGAACATGGAGAACTGCCTCAAAGCAGCTCATTTGTTCATGCAGATTATGACTATGACAAAGCCATGTGCTTCTTCTCCATCCCCTTTCTTGTTTTGTTTTTTTGCCCTAACAAAGTAAGGTAGGGACACGCTTATTGCGTTGGAGAAACAACAGCTGATATGATAGATTGTGCCTCTGACCTGTCTCCAGTATACAGATTACCACCTAAACTAAGAGTCAGTTGCTGAGCAGCTTCATGGTCACTCCAGATCTGACCTTCTGTGGCAGTAATCTGTTTGTTCGGGTACTTTGGAATAAAACAGCATCTACCTTTATGAGGTTGACACAGAACTACAGTACCTTTGAATAAGGGTGCAGTTTGGCATTTTTTTCAGTGCTGCTCAGGATGAAGGTCTGCATTCTGTCCCTCTTTGATGTTTTCCATGCCCCCAGCTCTAAGGCTTATTTTGGATCACACCATTCTGGTCACACCTAAGGAAGGAGGGCTTTTTGTGTTTCTGGTTGAGATGTTGAAGTAACTATTGAGAACAGGTTGCTTGTCCATTTACTTTGCATTCAAATGCACTGCAAATACTCGGTCCTAAGTTTAGAGGGTTTGCTAGCAAAATAAACACCAGTTGCAGTGAAATATTTGAGGTAAGGTTTCTAACATCTCAGAGAAGCTCCAGGCAAGTGACAAACTGCAGACAGATGCAGCTTTCAGCCCTCTGTCAGATATATGAGATAGCACAGCCATCCGCACACAATGAGGAAGAGAATTTCTGCCTAGGGTTACTAAGAAACATCTGACCAAAACTTAGTCTCCTTGTAGAACAGATGGAAGCATTTGCTGGCAAGGTGGGATAATGCCAAGAGAAATATCAGAATGGCCAGTTATCTTCAAAATTTAATGAGGGTGGTGTGAATGTAACTTTGGGAGTTACTTAATTGTGCTAATTTATATGTTTAACACTTGCTGTAAAGCAGGTAGTATATTTTTAACACAGTATTTACTGTTTAGATTTACTATGCTTTATAGCTTATTGTTACACAAACTAGCTTTAAAGCACCACGAGCTGTAAACTGGCTTTCTAGCTGACATTTGGGCAAAACTTCTCAAAAGTAGTGAAGTGATAACTAAGAGCCTAGGTAAGTGCTATTCCCAAGACAGATTACAAAACTCTTCAGGCAGAAGTCGAGGATGGATGCAAACTTCTAGGCAGCCTACAGATAAGAGTGAAAGGTCTCATTTTGGTCCAGTGAAATCCATTGATTGGTAATTCCCTACTACTAATTTTTTTCTAATTTTAAAATCTCCTTTCTCATGTCTACCGTGCCTTTAGTGTTTCTGCATATGGAGAGTATTTCCTTGAAGAAATTTTAACTTGGACTTGCATGTTTTACATTTTCTTGTATTTATAAGTTCCCCGAGCTGTATGGTAGCTCCTTTCTCTTTTTTTTTTTTTTTTTTTTTTTTTCCCCCATCTAAACGTTGCTTTGCCCTTGTCAAACCATCAAAGCTATTCTGAGTTGCTGACAAGCCCTATATTACTGCCCTTACTCTTCTGCTTTCTTCATAACCCATCTTTTGGTATTTCTAGCAGGACTGTCTGTCTTTTTTTTTTTCCAGACCACATAACCTCCACAGCATTTGCCCTTCCTTCCAGAAGCTTTTCTTTTTTACTGATGTAACTGCTGTTCTGCCTTGGCTTCTATGTCATCAACACAAACCTAGAATGTTTTAGAAGGGATAAAATTTGTGCATACATGAAGACGCAGCACTGTGACTTCAGATGTGTTGTACTTTATTATTCGCATCACAGGCTTTTCTCTGTTAAACCCATAGTAATTTCTCCCTAGGATTTAGAATGGACCTGCAGATTCCTCATGCTCTCCATACTGGGGAAGTTTAAATCTGCCAGAATTTTAGATAGATAGGAAATAATCAAAATCTCTGTCAAGTGAGCACTTTTGGAAAGTACCTTTAAATGTCGTCGTCTTGTCCTTTCTGCTTCGCATCCATTGCCTAATATGGGACTGCACTGTCACAGTGCCAGTGCTGGAATGCAGTTATGCTTCTGTGCCCAGCTGAGCCCTTCGGTGGCCCCAGCCTGCTTCCTATCTTGCTGACGGAGATAACTCCAGCATGGGTGGGAGCTGCGTACCAGGTGTGAGATGTTCACGGCATGGCAGGGGCTCCTCTCTTCCTCCTAGACCTGTGAAGAGTCTGTTCACAGCACTTGAAACATAAGGAAGATGTGACTCTAATCAACAGGACAATCCTTGTAGTTATCCTATTACTCTTAATGATTGTTCTTTTAAATTCCTATTTTGCATAATTAGCCTAGTTTTCAAGGAAAGGCAAAAAAGAGAATGCAGTGGGATGTTACAGCAGGTTTATTCGCTTATGTTTTCATGTAAGTGAACTTGTACAGTTGGCAAACTGTTTAACTAAAATCCAATTATTCAGATTGATTTTTGCACCTAATGGCAACTCTAAACTATGCATTCTATCTTGCAATTGAGGATTTCTGCAGCATGAGAAAACTGCCAAAGTAAGTCAGAGTTGCCTGGAACTGTCCCGTTCCAGCTTACTGCAGGACTAGACAAATGAGGTCGCTTATGTTTGTGCACTACATGGTATAATTCCGTGTATGTGGATTGTATAAAGGAAAGAAGAAGTGATGAAGAACACAGTCGAAGCCTAAGGGCTCAAATGCTAGTTTTTATGCCTGACATAGCTGTACAAAGAGCTTTTAACTCCTGCTGTTTTCATCCACTTGCTCAACTTTTTATGCCCTCCTGCAGTCAATCCTGCTCTCTCTAGTAAACAACTGAGTGACCAAGCACCACATGCTGAAAATGAGCGGAAAGAAAAATTCTAAGTGTATGCAGAACTAATTTTCAGTTGCCCTTCCTCTCAAGGTCTGCACTACTCAGTTCTGGAGCTTCCTCTTGTTTTCATATGGCTTGGGGCATGAACAGTGTCATTAGTGTCTTCACCTCACCACCCTCAGATACCTGAAGAATCTTTTGGGGCAATGAAAACACATTTTAAATAAAAACTTTTCATTTGCTACTTAAAACTCTTCTTTAGTTGCTTCAGGACTGTTCTGCTGGTCAGTATACATAAAATTCCACTTCCCAAGTGGCATGTATAGATCCTTCCACTTCAATGCAGTCTAGTCCTGCTAGGCACAGAAAAAATATTTAAACTTTAATCTTTGTCTTCCATGAAAAAAAAGTGTCCAAAGGTGGCTAAACATCACACTGAAGTCATATTTTCTCTAGGGCTACAATGAGGCTTGTTTAGTGATTTGTGTGAGCAATGCCAGATCATTAGCCAACAGCAGCGGAGTTGGAGCTGAACAGACAGACAAAAAAAAGGGTACACTGGCTTTATGGGCTCATGTCTTTCGAGCAAAGTTCTGATGCTCAAACCACTTCCAACCTTGCTTCCAAAGGCAGTCAGCAAACCGCACCTGTGCTGTGTTCTGGGAAGCCCAATACAATGGATTTCTTATCAGTCCCATCATGATTGATATAGGACTGCACCTGGAGCTTAGACTGTTTGAAGGAAGAGTTCAGCAATGGGAACTCAAGACAACTCTTAATGTGCCAACAGCAAAAAAAAGAAAAAAAAAGTGTTTTGCCAGATTCCTTATCTGTAAGACATTTCTCACGGTGCATGCCTACTGCGATGGAGAGCTGCTCCTGGTAACAGTGAGAGGTGCTTTAATTAACCATGACTTAAAGAAAATCCCCCCAAAAAACATTCCATGCTTTTGCTTTTGTAGCCTTCAGATTCTCCATTAGGTGAGGAATGGCTGCAGTTAATCAAGATGATTATGGCTAACTGACTGAATTATGGTGGCTTTTGAAGAGCCAGGAAATATGCTAATATCTCCTGTTCCTTAAGATCCAACAGTATTATTCACTGGTGGCACAGTCAAATGAAAATTCAGATGTTTTGGGGTGTCTGTAACCAAAGGAGCAGAGTTCTAAGGCACACTGGTAGGGTCCCAAAACCTCTCTCCAGATTGCATTGTGGAACAGAGTTTGTAGTGCTTAAAACTGCTGCCAGTACAGCAGAGCACCAGCTTGAAAAAAAGCGGTGTTTTGGAGCCACCTTCTGTCTGTTTGATAATACTACACTACAAGACTAATTTGTGATATTAAGCATCATCAGCAATTTATCACTGTGCAGTGGCGTTACACTTTAGAAATAGTTGTTTCCTGTACAGTTGTATAGATTGTAAGTAAACCCCCAGTCCCTCATGGGCAGGGAGTTGGTTATCACTGTCTCAGTAGAGCTGCTCGCCAGAGACTTGTCAGCAGGCTTTCTCTGCTTAGTGCTACTACTAAATTGGTAAAGAGAAACAAAATTGGCTAACAGAAATTCAAGGGTTTTGATGTAGAAAGGTACCCTGAAGTGAATCTCTTCTGTAGCAGCTATGGTGTATTTTGGCAATGTTGCAGCTGTTGTTTTATATTATTTAGATGCTAACCTCTTAGAGGAGTAGAGCTGAGGAGCCCAGGTATAGTGTGGTGACACTGTCAATTCTCTCCACAGACAGTACTACTGGTATGATGAGCGGGGAAAGAAGATCAAGTGCACTGCTCCTCAGTATGTTGACTTCGTCATGAGTTCAGTGCAGAAACTAGTGACAGACGAGGACGTCTTTCCAACAAAATACGGTATGTCTGCTTTCGGACAGGTGCTTCCTCCAGCTCTTTGCAGATGCCATAAGTAAGGTGAAAGCTGGCATTCAGCATATGTGTTAATACCAGACAGCTTTCTCACTTGTTTGTTTGATAGTTTTGTTTTTTTAAAGGGAGGTTTCAAGTTTGGTTCAGTCTTGCAGTAAGAAAGACGTGCACTGTTGGCATATGAACTGGGGTGAAAGGCTCACAATCCTGTCCCCTGGGCTTATATTTTATCAGGAGTACATCTTTTTCTTCAAGCATTTTCAGATCTTCTAGCCTGTATTCAGAGAGAGTAAACATTTGAAAACTGTCAGCATGTGTTCAATACAGCCTGCTGCTAGTAAAATTTAACCTTGTTGTTGTTTTACTATTTCCTTCAGAGTCCCGATGCATTAAGGGGGAAGTAAACTGGATTGCTAGGAATATGGCTTGTTTTCCTTGCCAAACCAGGTCTTGTCTCACAGATTGTTTGCAGTCTCCCTTCCCTTCCAAAGATTAAATAAGAGTGTGATTTTAAGAGTTGAAAAGCAATAGGAAAGTAACTCAAATTTGTATCCTAATGAGATTGCTACAAGCAGTGCCTTTGGTTAAGGGGAAAAAAAGAGAGACCTGAAGTTATGACAGGTGGGCTTCATCAGGACTAAAAGCAGCTGGCTTCTTGAGCCCCTTCAACAGGTAGTTGGTGAACTAGGACATTACCAGATAGCAAATGTTGAGCTAGTAACCTTTGCTTACACACATCTTGATCTGCGAAGAGGCCAGCTTCTAGTAAGCCAGCTGCAGTTGACCTTTTTCTTTTCAATATTATTTTTCTAGTTCAATAAGGGCCTTTCATGCAAGTGATTTGTCCTTGTGGCTAAGGTGCCCTTTAGACCAGTAACATACTACATGTTGGGCATCAAGCACAGGATGGCAGGTGTTGCTTTTTTGCTTGCCTCAGTTTCACTTTGTGTTACCAAAGTAGTTGTTCAATAATTGTCGTCTTTTACTATGCAGGCACAGTACGGCTCCAGCAACCACAATTTCAGCTGCAGCTGACAGAAGGCGCCCAGTATTGCCTTCCATTTCTTTTTCCATTTGATAGCATTTCAACAATGAAATGAAGGAAGTTGTTACATACAGTTAGCCAAACTGCTGCCCCATACCAAGACTCGTATCTTGGCTTAGCTACCTTACCTGCCATTTCAGGATCTGTGACTTGGTCTCCCAAGCATTATCTACTTCCAGGGGAAAAATCTGCTACTCCTGGACAAACTCGATAAGGACCTAGAAGAACCTCTAATTATTTTTACAGCTAGTAACAAAAAATGTTGGGGTTTTAAAGAATGATTACAACTGCTTCCTGATTTTTGAATCCTTTGGGTTAAAAACTTAACTTCAAATGAAAATGCTTAAAATGTCTGTTGATTCTTCCCCCGAATTCCTGTAAAAAGGAATTGATGAGAGGATGATACAGGGCCCACAAGTTGTCTGCTCTATAGGGTGGGCTAGTTGCTCTTACGCACAGCTCAGCCCAAACAAATGCTGCTGTGGGGCTGAAGGTGAGCAGCTGGAGCTATCATGGTGTTTCTCTGTCTCCCTTTCAGGCAAGGAATTCCCAAACTCATTTGAGTCCCTAGTGAAGAAGATCTGCAAGTACCTGTTCCATGTGCTGGCCCATATTTACTCCTCACACTTTAAGGAGACTTTGGCACTGGAGCTGCACGGACATTTAAACACACTCTACACACACTTTATCCTATTCATCAGGGAGTTCAACCTCGTGGACCCTAAAGAGACCACCATCATGGACGACCTTACAGAGGTCCTCTGCAGCAGCAGCGGGAGCAGCAGTAACGGGAGTGGCAACGGGAGCAGCAACAGCGCAGGAGCACAGAACCATGTGAAAGAGAGATGAGCCCTCCTGCAGGATCAAAACTAACATTATAAACAATATTATATATTCTGTGTGTATGTATATGTTCAGATATACATACAGACATATACAGCAATGAAAGCTGAAAGAATTATGCTGCCACCACAGGACGCGTAGTCGTACGGGACTGTATGGAGCTTTGGTTTAATGCGCCACCTGGCGAGAAGTTGCACCAATTTTATTTTATTTTCTGTCCACTCCTCCTTTTACCTATTCAGATGGATGATGAGTGCTGTTTTTAGAGAAGAGCCAAGCTTGAGAGTGGGGCCACTCTTGGGTTTTTTTGGGGTTTATTTTGTTTGTTTCGTTGGTTGTTTTTTTGTTTTTCTTTCTTCGGTCTTGAGTGCAAGCCTTTTGTCTTTCTAGGATGGTGGTCCTGCCATTTAAAAAAATATCTATTATATTATAAGGAGTGACTTTTACTTTGAAGTGGCTTAAAACGCAGGTTTGTTTGGGTTTTTTTGTGGGGGGTGGGGGTGGTTTTTGTTGGTTTGATTTTACATAGACTGCCCCTTACCCTGCCAAAAACTCCCCAGTTGAGTGCATCTTGCCCTTTTTTAGCTTGGAACAGGAAGAAACTCCTGGCTTGAGTAGCAACTCTAGGGGCTTGCTACATGTTGAAAGTGGTCATGATTCTCCCATTGTCCCATCTCCTTGGTCACAACACATGAACATGCAAGAGGATCCACAAGCCTTTCTGCTTATTGCTCCTACAACATACATACTCTTTTCTCTGCTCCCCTGCCTCGTCTTTTCCCAGGCACACCTCTACAACTAAAAGAGTAAGATCACTGGAGTCCCAAACCCATGTGCAAGAGCCACCGCTACTTACTTCCCATTGAAGAGAGGCTCGGGGAGAGGGGAGAAGGGTACATTGAGTCAGTCACCGCCTGTGCTAGAAAGATGGCTGTTGGCATAAAATTATATTGTTGGCTTATTTTAGTTCATCTGTTCTATAATAATAAAAACAAATCTATCAGCCATAAGCTTTGTTTTTGTGTTTGCAGCGTCAAAAATCCTGGAATCCACCCATATGGCCTCCCTTTCACCACTGAATGCTGTTGGCCCTGCTGTCAACTAGCTCTGTAAAGAATTGTTTGTCTTCCACCCTATAATCTTACATTTATAGTCAATTCCTTGCGCTTTCTGGTACTGCTAGGAACCTCCTTCCCAGGTAATCTGAAGATAAGCACTCCAAAGATAAGCAACACTTGTAAAGGAGCAAGTTTTGTGTTTGTACATACTTAAATTCTGCAAATGCAGTGGGCTCCTGGATATTTTGCAGTAAATACTGTATCACCATATCTGTGGATACAGCATTATATCAGTATTGTATCTGGAGAGTGATATTACTCTTTCCTTTACATTTCCACTGAATTCTTGCAGTCAACATTTCCAGTTGGGAAAAATGCCAAATTTTGCTTGCAATTGCGCTTCTACCAAATCTGTGGCAGCCTCTGAGAATTGTTTGTTACTAGTTTTGGTCATTATCCCAAGGTATATACATCATAAATCACTGACCTGGCATGAATCCTAGAAAGTTTTCGTGAAGGACTACTGCAACAGTAGTCATAGAGAAGAAGAAAAGGAGAGCAAGTGCAAAGAAAAAAAAAAAAAAGAGAAGGAAGAGTACAAGCAAGTGTGTATGTGTGGGCAAAGCATGAGCAAGAAAGGAGGGGGGAAAAAAAAGAAAAACCACAAGCAACAAAAGGGAAAAAAAAAAAAAGCTTGTGAAGAAGTGTGCAAGAGCAACAACAGATAAAGGAAGAAAAATGTGCAAGTGAGAAAAAGCAAGAAGTCATAAAGATGGGGGGGAAGCAAAAAGGCATCAGCATAGAAGAAAGGAAAATGGAGGAGTGAGTGAGAGAAAGGAGGAGTGAGAGAAAATCAGCTCTAACTTTGTAAGCCCAGACTTGTGCTGTGTTGTTTGTTTCCAGATTGTGGTCACCTTGTGAACCTGCAGGCAAAGGTGCTGGAGTCCTGCTGACCAGCTCATCTGCGTGCTGTTTACACAGGCTGCTCAAGAGCACTCATTCCCTACCATGTCCTCCTGCTGCTCCATATCCAGACGGATATTCCCATTCAGTCTCCATCTATGCTGATGTGAGCCTTTCCATTACAATTCCCTATACTGATGTCTGGAAGGGAAATCCAGAGATCAGCAGAAGCTATCAGAGTAAGGCTCCTGTGCTATGTGCTGTGACAACGTACAGTAGAGTTCAAGGTAAGGAAGTAATAGCAAAGACAACAACCCAAGTATTTCTGATGATATAATCTCCTTGTAAAAATGCATTTGCAGTCTTCATTCTCAAAGACCATTTAGAAATGATACACATTTGGGAAAGGTTTGACTTGAACAAGAGGCAGTTCAACTCTCTCTGGAAAGACTGACTTAGCTACAACTCTTTAAGTTTCAGAGCACAACACAGTGACATCTATATCAAATGCAAGGGTGACTATACCTTAGCTTCCCCTAGGATAACTGACAGAACCTCGCAGGAAGCCTGGGAGCCCATGCGTTGATGCAAAGCAGCATACTATTAATTCAGCTACCAGGAGAACAGTGAAATACCACATTGCCTCTAGAACAGCCTGCTCGTGTTTGTGGCAGCTGTCGAGTTTACTCTGTAGACAGTCTTGAAAGCATTGACACTTCATCTAACAGGGTAATCTTTTTGTATTTTACAAGCAGTTAACAAGAACAGAAGTAATGAATCCTACTTTAAGTGTAGCCTATCTTGTTGGTTTTAGCTGTGGGAATAAGGAAAATACTGAAATAGGGCCAACACTAATGTTGTTCTTGTCAGGAGGAAACCTTACTGTAAAGCTCCGCCTCCAGGTGTCCAAGCATATATCGGAGGTTATTGAACAATGCTGTAGTAACATTAGCTACAGAAGTGCCACTAGGTCTTCAAACTCAGCTTGGTTGATGTCACTGAAGGTCGGTGACCTTCTGTGCTTGCAGCATGTCACTGACTAGCTACACTGTCAGCACTGAGCCTGAATCCCCCCTGCATCTACAAGACAGGCTTAGGTCTTCTAACACGGAGGAGATTGTCATATTGCTGCTTCAAATGTGTTTTTTAAGTTGTTCAAAGCTCTGTCGGAACAAAAGACACTTAATGCCCCCCCTCCTCTTGCCCTAAAGATGATGAGGTACTATACCACTGTTTAAGGGTTGCTAAACAAATAAAACACCCCAGAAAAATAAACAAATGGTGCTTTTGAACTATCCACACACACATATACCCCTGGCATTCTTGCCTTTTGACAAAGCAAGGCCTGCAAACTCTCAGCTTTACATTTGCCACTGCACAATCCCTAACCAACTTTCAGGCCTAAAATCATGGCAATGAGCACAAGCTGTCACAGGGCTGAAGTCTTTCCCTTAAAACCAACAATAGTCATATGCTGAAGAGCTGAGGTTGCATAAATTTACAGCAATGGGATGAAGTGTTATAGCAAGGTGAAAGTTCCTCGCCCCCCCCCCCTCCCCGTTTTGCCGTTATCAGTAAGTCTTTGAGGCTGCAGTGGCCCTAGGAAATCCAAGCATAAGCATTTATAAATAAAACCAGGAGGAAAATAATTTCTTCATGTATGACATCTGGAATAAATCCCAGCAGCAAGTAAGCAAGCACCAAGGTCAGCAGCTTGTGGACTTCCTGTGGCCATTCATTGGAATGGGACACAAGAAATAGTGCCACCACGTCTGCCACACAAACAGCCACCTTTAGCTTTGATCTCAAGGCAATGAAGCTGTGTAGAGATCACAGGACCAGCTTCACTCCAACTCCAAGAAAGGTCCTGAAGTGGCAAGCTGTAAATTGAGTCAGGCGTCTTCTACATCAGCCTAGCAACATCAGAGCTACACCCTTCTTTCTTGCCTGAGAACCACAGAAAGTTATCAAATCTGAGATCCCATACAACATGCTCATTTTATATATAAATAACAACCTCTTAACCAAGTTTTTTAAGAAAACCGACCTTGCTTCTTATGCAACGCTTTTCTGACAAGAAGATCTGAGGAGAAAGATGTGTTCTGGCTCTGCGGTATTACCAGTTCTGGCCAAACAGGCGTGTACCATGGTGCTCCTGGAAGGGATCGGGGATAAAGGTGGCTGCTGTCAGTTAGCTCCTGTACATTAGCAGAAGACTAAAAGACTGTCACAGAAATAAGCAATCCCATAACAGAACAAGCCAACTTTATGAGTGCTTACTATGCTGATCTCATACAAAGCCACGTTTCATCACACAAGCCCTTACGTCTGTCATGTAACTCGTCCCAGCCAACCCTTAGCTCACCATTTCAGCTATTAACAGAAAGACTTGAATCCAGAAATACTCTTCCATTAGCTAAACTAAGGACAGAGGAATAGGTGGTTGTTTTCTTCTGTTCAAAGCTGCTAAACAAATGAAACCAATGTTCATGCCTGTAGCACGAATGGCAACACCAGACAGTTTAAATGCAGTTCTAATGGCCGGCTGCTGGCAGTAGTTACAGCACAGTTCAGTACGGCTGTTATCCGTGTTGCTGTGGCAATACTAGTGGCTTAACACGAGCTCAGTACCTGAAGGATTTAAAGACAGATCTGGTATCTTTACGTGCTATAGCAGTATGCAGTACAGACATATCCCAGTACTCCCAATGGAACTGATGACAGTGAGAAAAACAGCAAACAGCTAGCAAAAAAACCCCTCAGTGTGCTAATGGGGGTCTCCATGTTTTTTCATGGACAGAAGAACTGTTCTGGTTGTGACAGCTGACATGAACAACAAGACTTTTCAAAGCTAAGTTAGCATGTGACTCACAGAAAACAAATCGTTGTGGCCAAGCACTCAGATGACAGAACATTCAGAGAGCTTTGTCTAGCCATCTGCTTATTCTTTCCATTATATCTAAAAAAGAAGCATTACAATACTCCAACGCTTTCCCATACACCAGTGCATACAGTTAACATTCTCTTACAAAGTGGTGCAAAGTCCCTTATATAAAACTCCTCCTCCTTTGAATTATCCTTGCTTGTGAGACCTACATATCTGTTGGTAGTCTGTGACCACTGTTTTTGCCATGGTCTCCACCAGGCAGAGAGCTTGCCTCAAAAAGCCTGTGGCGACCCAAACGGAGGGCCTGTTCCGAACTGTGGCTACACAGGCCTCTGGCTGCAGGGAGTGCCAGAGCCTGCTGCTGCCGGGGGAGGGTGACGAACATTCCACTTGTGTGAGGTGCCAGATGGTGGAAGATCTGCTCCCCATGGTGGCCGAGCTGAAAGATGAGGTGGAGAGACTGAGGGCCATCAGGGACTGTGAGCGGGAGATCGACTGGTGGAGTAACTCCCTGGCGTGCCAGAGGGAAAGGCACCAGGGAGATACCCCACAACTGGGGGCGGACCCCCTGCCCTGTCAGGCAGAGGAGGGGGAACTGAGGGATGGG
>NW_010126347.1:0-232 GCF_000699245.1 Pterocles gutturalis
CATCATATTTAATTGCCATGAAGTAGGACTTTGTAGTCAGTAAGAAACTGTTGTAATGCTGGAAGGGACATTGTAGAGGAATGGTTGTTCATGAAGTGACATGTCTGGGATCAGGAGAGGTATTCCTAGAGCCTGCTGTGGCAGATCAGCTTGATAAATAAACCCCTTGTTCTGAAGCAGGTTACACTTTTTTTTTTTCACTTTTTTAGCAACATTTATCTGCTGAAGAGAG
>NW_010126347.1:510-14213 GCF_000699245.1 Pterocles gutturalis
GAGCCTGGTGCTGCCTGGCCCCAGCCAGGGCTGGTGGGGGCTGTGGGGCCGCACGCCATGGGCCCTGGCCTGGTGCCTGAGGCCCGGGGGCTGCACTGGGGCCTGCGAGTCTTCACTGTGGGGACAGGGGAAGGACACAAACCTTCTCTCTTCACTCTCCTGAGCCAGGCATGGGAAACAAGTGGTTAAAATATTAATTATGACACACCACAAAACTATTAGCTTCGTCTAACACAACAAAGATTTCATCAGATACTTTAAAAAGCAGGGTTAGCTCCTCCCATTTCTTTTTATAACCACGAATTTTAAGTCCCACTAGGGAGAAAAAAAAATGTAGGCAAGAATCATCTGAAACTGGATGCTTTTCTATGTAAGGTCTTGAAATGCCGAAGTTGATTTAAGCAATTCTTCATCTGAGTGCTTTGCAATGCGATGTTTTTCTGCCCAGTTCACAAGGGGCTGTGCCTGCCTGTATCTCCTGCCACCGCAGCAGCTCGGGAGCCTCTGATAGGGACAGCTGTGGCATGCCACCAACTCCTGTTTACCAACTCCACATGGAAAAACGCTTTCATTCCTGGGCTATGGAAAACTTCTGCCGATTAATCCACTCCCCCTCTCTGGGGAGGAAACCATAATAAACACTAATGTCTCTTCACCCTTTTATGCCTTGTGTATTAATCACCTGACAGGGGCTCATGGCTTTCCCTGTTCCAGTTTGCATTTGCCCTGTAACTACTGGGAGGAGTCCTGCTTTGTCTATAAAAAGCTGCACTTCACTGAACATTGTAACAGAACCGAATTTAGGGATTCACTTGCCCATCCTCTGCGGGGAGCAAGGACTGAGCGCAGCCATGTTCGGGATTGGGAAGAAGCTTGCTGAGGAAGCCACGCAACAAGCTGAAAGTGCTGCGCAGGTGGCAGGTAAATACAAATCACTGCTTCGTCTCCTCTTGTGTCTTAGGTGTTAAAGTATGTGCCTGGCTCCTACCCCTGCAGGCTTTTTGTCCTGCAGCTGGGAGCAAATCACTCCCTTAGGCATGAACTTTATAGATGCTCTCACGGGTGAGGTCAGTGTCCTGTATCTCCAGTCCCTCTAACACTATAGTAAATGAAGGACCTATACTAACTACTGGTATCCCACAACTTTTCCCACTCTGTTTTTTTACTGTGTGGGTGCCTAGGTGATGCACTGAAGGGAGGACAGAGGAAAGCCCAAGGGGGAGGTAAAGACTGCTTATTTTTTCTAACAGCTTTGTTTTCTAACCTGAACAGCCATGATAAATACAGATTTTTGTAGTAGCGTAGTGGATTAGCTTCCTGAGGCTCCAAGGTCTTTTATCTGCTCAGTGCTGCACAAATGTGTGCAGTTAAGTCAACTCTACTCTGCTGTCAGTGCTCCAGCTCCACTGGTATCACAGTTACGCACCCCACCAAAAGCACAAGTGTAATTGCGGGAGGGGTCAGGGCACCTGAGTCAAGTTTACTCCTGCTGAGAGGCTTGCAGAATCGACCCTGAATTTACATGCCACTTAGATGAGCCATTGTTGGTGAAGCTTTAACACAGAGACCTGGACTCACATGATTCCTGAATCATTTGTGCTTAATATAATATATGAAACTGTAGAGACTCTTTCGTATTTCTTTACGTGGCATTCACATAAACTCTCAAAACCAAACATTTTGTCTGTGACTTCAAATGCAATAGAAATCTTATGTGCCAAGCAAAGCAAGTGGAAAACCTGCTACTCATTTGCCATCTATCCTTCATTCAGTTTGCTAAGAAGATGAAAGATGCCTAATTCCACACCCACTGCCCCCTTTTCCAGAGAATTTGGGTTTATCCTGTAATAAACTATTTCTATGCTGAAAGAGAAACACCAGGATGTGGGCAATTGGAGGGTAACCATCAATTTGTGTTTTCAAATGAAGATTTCTTCATTTTGCTTTTGCTGTACAGCAGCTCTAGAAATGCATATTTTGTGGAGCCTTTTTGACTTTCCTAGCTTTTTTGATGTTGGGGAAACATTATCTACTGCTTCCTATACTAGAAGACTGACGTGGATGCTTCGTAAGTGGTATTTCTCATCTTGAAGGAGCTGAGTAGTAATCTCAGTGTTCAGCTGATTGATCTAAGTGTTTAGGTGTCAACAAACTCAGGAGCAAAGTGTTTAAATAGCAGCAGCAGTCTTTCCCCTTTTGTCACAAACACTTAAAGTTGAACCAGTTTTTCAGACCCCAGTGGTCTGAAGCCTTTTGCCTGCACCCTGCACGCATTTTCCCAGCAAGTCCTGTGCCATGGCACAGCCCTTCCAGCTAGAGTTGTATCCTGGAACAACAACAGATCTCCCAGGCACTGGCCTGACTTTGGCCACTTCTGTGCCATCAGCACGCACCGTGATGACAGGCAGTAAATACACTGCATGTGACACTGAGCTTGTGTTGCATCTGTGTCAGTACTGCACCCACTCCTGGAAGTATTATAAATAGAGGTACCTTCCAAACTGCCATTTAAATAAAAACAAAGGAGTATTTTATGCTCATTTTTAACTAGAACAAGACTGTCCCACTGGTGGCTGTGCAACTATTAATTACCTTGTCTCTGAACTACTTTTGTTGTGCCGGCACGTGCCTGAAGACACAGTCCCATAAGCTGTTGCTAAGTGCAGAGTGGCACAACTGGGCTATGCAAGTATCCAAAATTAGCACCTATCCCACAGTTCCTAAAAGGAGCCCTGAACTCAGCTGTGACTGAAGATTACTCCAGGAAGAATTTTCCTTAGCTGCACCTTATGTGCAGTGTACATCATTCATGTTAGGAAACTGCAGCACAAGATGATGCATGATGATAATTAGCATGTCTTCTAAGCGTTCAGGGTGAAACAGGCCACTGGTTTTTACAAGGCACTTAACAAAATAACTACTGTTGAAGAGCTATTCAATCTTGGAGACTTTTGAAGTTTTAGACACTCCCAGTCCACTTAAATGTCCTTCCTCACCTCAGCACTACTTCTTCATGCAATGTCCATGAGGAATCCGGCTTGCTCAGTCAGCTCCCCCTTCAGTGCCTGTTGCGCAGAACACATCAATGTTTTTTAAAAGGTAGTATTTGGAGCCAGGGGGAAAAAAAGAAATACAGGTTCAACTGAAGGCCCTTTCCCCAAACTTGTATTTGATTCTCATGAGCAAGACTTCTCTGATCATAACCATTGGAGGCTGATCACACAAATATTTATCACTATTTTTTAGGCTGCGGTTCCTCCACTTTAAGACAATACCTTCTCTTGTCCTTAATGCCTTGTCTCCTCTAACATTTTAATGCCTTTAAAGCTAGTCTAGTCTCTTAGGGAATACAATTTTCTCCAGATACAAGAGAAGTATGAGACTGTACACTAAACTTTTTGATGTGCTGTGTCCTCACATCATGCTGCTTCCAGGCAGTATCAAGCTTTCTGTAGTTGGTGGGAGAATCTTTACCAACCAAACGGTCCCATCCTGCTCTCTGCAGATCCCAGCCAGGCTCAGTAAAAGGAAGGTTTCATTGCACCTAATTCTCTACTAGGGTTTGTCTCCTGACACTGTAGGTGACAGAGATTGTGACTTCCATAATCTTCATGCGTAGCAAGACACATGATAATGTGGGGAACTACTGCCAGCTTCCTAATAGCATTACTCTCCCACTAGACCAGGGTGCCCATCCTTACGGAATAATTTTTCATCTTCTAGCCCTCAAACATTTTGCAAACCCATCTAAAATGTGATTACTGATTTTAGGGGTAGGGTGAAGGCTGCTTGATTTACACTTGGTTTTCTCCTAATTCCAGTTAACATGGTGGGCCAGACTGTGCAGCAAGTGGTGGAACAGGCTAAGGATGCTGGTCAGAAAGGTACGGTGATGTCTCTGTGCATTTCAACAATGTCATGCCACTGAAATCCCTGCCTTGCTCCTTGTCCCATACCTGGTGGGAAAGGGGAAGGTATTGCAGTGATGCTGCAGTTACCTTTGTTCTTCTGTTTTAAAAGCTCTCGATGAAGTCTACAAAGTTGCTGAAACCGGTGAAAAAGCTGTAAAAAATGTGGCTAATGAAGCAACTTCGTGGGGCAAAAGCTTTGGACAATGAAGATAAAAATGTACCACCACTAAAATTTTTGTAAGCAAGTTTCTACTACATATAACTCTTAAATAAAGAAAATACTTATACTCTACCTGACTTACATGTATTCCTTAGGAATCCTTTGGTTACGCATAGTAAAAAACTATTTACAATGACTGGCCTAGAAAGACTGGATTACCTCACAGAGCAGACAGCTAAAGCTGTGCTACGCTATTAATTCAGACAAACATTGTCTTTGTTTTTGTGACGGAATGGATGGCTTGGAGTGGGCACAAAGTAAAGTCAAAGACTTAAGAGCTGGTCTCTCCCATTTTGTCACTGAGCTTAAGTTATGATAGAGTGTGTTAAGTCTCACAAGCTGAGCACCCAACAGTCATATCAACACAAGGTAAGCACCTCTGCGCTTCTGTGACTGTGCTCCTACTTCTGGTCTTATCTGTAAAGTTGTAATTAGCTATTGTGCTGATGAAGACTCAAGTGTGTTTAAGGTATATGTAACCACTGTACACCAGCACTGTGATACTCAAACTACTGCTAACAGCAGAACGCTGCATTACTGCTGACAGAGCACTTAGCTTGCCACGAATTGCTTAACGCTGCTTGAGCTGGGTCACTGGTACAACTTCAACAGCTCTGCACAGGAAAGCACTGATGTGTAATGCAGCACACAGTATGGCAGTGGAGTAATTTACCACATTTGCAGGGCTCCTGTCAAACACACAGATGGACAGTAATCAAGCAGGAGCTGGACGAATGAGAACTAACCACGTCTGGGCTGTAAAAAAAACCAAAAAACTGTGTGTGTGCACATGAACTTAAGAGTGACAAGGGAAGAAATGTCTTGCTACTGCAATAAGTAAGGAATCTGATATTACAGACTCACCGGTTACTAACAGAGTAATTTAGTAACTTACTTGGTCACTTACTTTGTGTCTTGAAATCACAGCAAGAATTACCATTCCTCCAGCACTTCTTCCTGATGGTGACAGTTGCCATCAATGAAAAGAGATGTAGGTCTGAGTTCTTTGCTGGGATGAAAAATGATTGAAAAATGATTTTACTTGCTCTTCTGTATAATAGAGATATTTTTGCATTTAGTAATTTGCACGCAGTATGTAACCCCAGACATTGTAGTTATGATCCTTATGAAATTCACTTGCAGCTTCAGAGTGCTTACTGAGCCACTAGTCAACACAAACTATCCACATAATCAGCACTTAATGCTGCATGAGAGGTTACAGATACTGGCTAAGGTAAGGATGTGTTTTACTCTAGGTAGTAGGTGTAGTTCAGAGCAGGTTCAAATCTGTGCATAAATCTAATGTCAGGCACTGACTGGCTCCCTGCCAAACATCCTACCAAGATTCCTCGTGAATGTCTAGAGACATGTAAGTGAATACAAGCAGTGACAATGTTGTTAGCCAAAAGATAAGACTTGTCTGCATGGGTATGTAGATGTAAGGAGGGGAGAACTTCCCAAGAAGTTTGGTCTAACACCTAATTGAAGTTACAGTAAAAAACTGCGGCAGTTATATTTATAACCTACAGCCCAGAGAGTGATTGCTTTCTTCAGCTGTGGCTAAGGGCTATGAAAAGACTACAGCTGCTTTGCACCCAGGCCTCCAAAACCCCATTAACTAACAAAAACTAGGTAAAATTTTACCCCTTTCTTCTCTCTGTTGCTGTTGACAGGTCTTGAGAGGTATGTGCTGCAAAATGTGATAAGGAACATGCAATTTTACTTTTTCTTAACTGCCTGATCACATTGGGACTGAGCTCAGCAATGCTCAGCACCAGTGTAGCTTTAACATACAAGACCATTTCAGGACAGGCTATCTATCACAATAAATCTGGATTCACTGGTAATTTAGTTCTTACATTTAGCTACAAGCAAAGGGCAAATCAGCTGAAGTGCTGTGATTTTGTCAGACTCCAAGCATGAATCTCCTCAGGAATCTTAGGTCTTTGATAGAAAGTACCTCAAGTTTTCCTTATACCAGTGTTAGATGTGCTCAGGTTCATGTCTCACAGGTCTCCAACACTGACTCTGTTAACAGGTCAGTAATCATTACAATCAAGTTGTCTGAGGAGAAATCCAGTTAACCTTAAGGACTCATCTCTGGGTTTAGTGAAATCATACCTGGTGGTACGCCTGCTTTCTTTCAAGATGTTCTGTGAAAATAAGTGTTAATGTGTGGGTATATAAGAACATAAGATGTTAATGAATTGGGAAATTTGGGCATTGTGCAGCTTTTGGCTTTTTTTCCTTCAGCCTAAGTAGGAGGTAGAAAATATCCTAGTTAGCTACCTATGCCAGCTTTCCATATGTTCCAACACTGAAAGGATGCCATTTTTCAAGTTTGCAGAGGCAAATCAGAGGTACTTTACTAGCTGGAGAGGAGAGGAAATGAGGGGGAAAGGGAGGGAGAACAACAGTAAACTAGCCAAGTCTCTTCAGTGCTACTACACTTCACTTTCATCAACTTTGCTGACAGATAATGCAACTCAGCTTTTAAGATGCTTTCTCCTTTCAGTAATAAAACTAGATTTATTTTTGAGTTTTTTGCTTCTGAGTTTTGGTGGAAGTAGGTTACAATTCATCAGAGTTGAACTGTTACAATTTTAGTTTCAGTTTACTACCCAATAAATGTTTACATAAAAAAAAAAAGTGTGACCTAAGGTACAGATCTCATGTTTGGAGATCCACACCTTGATCACAGTAATTCTTTCATGTTCAAAGGGTCTCATAAAAAAGGCAAAAAACCACTGCACTTAAGTGGAAATACTTTTATAACCCTGGATATCAGCATATATGATGGAGTAAGTCACTAGTTAAATGCATCACACAGGTTTATTGCTCAATGCTAACTACTAGAATAGTACTTCACACAAATCTGAGAGGACACAGTAAAGACCTGAAACAATTTACCAAATATATCCAACTTCAACAGTCTTGTTGACAGGCAAGTTCAAGAGACTGAGATTTGTATTAGTGAGCCCTGTAAGATAACTTGGAGACAGTATCGTATCAGTAGGCATGTAATGAATAAAAAAGTGTGCTGTGAAGACTCACAGATTGACTGTAACTATGGAAAACGACTGAAGGAAATACAAACAGTAATACACCAGCATAGTAGGTTTGGAAAGGTCAACTTCTTTTTTTAATAACTGCTCTTCTCTCCAGCTTATGTCATGCAGTTACAAAGTAGTTAGAAAAAAAGCATGAGTTTCTGGGAGGGACTAGTTGCCTTTTAAAAAAACCATTCCTGTTCATCACATAAATAATATCTGGCACTTCAAGGGGACTCCACTGGACAAAAGCCTTATACTTGAAAAACTGTGCTTGATCCAATGTTGTGTTGAGGTCCATTTTGTTGTACTCTAATCTGTTCAAAAATTTCAAGGCTTCCTGATGTGGAGAAAAAAAAAAGGCTGTGTGTTTTATGACAGTGGATTAAGTATATAGCAGCATTCTAGCTCCTCTGTAGTTTGGCCAATGATTTCTCGGTTTAGTTTCACTCTAGCTGTTCACTGAGGCAGTATCTAATTTTCAGAAAGCCTCTGAAAGGAAAGACTGAAAAAGAATTTAAAAAAACCCTAAGTATGATTGCTTACCAAATTCAGACTATCCCCTTTTTTAGAAAAAAAAAAAAAAAGCCTATAGTCAGAATAGTTATGTAGACACTTGATTAAAAACTAGAGTTGGTTGATAGTTTCAGCTTATAAAAATATTAGTCTGTCACCTCTACATACTTCATGGTGATGGTCAAGCTAGCTTGAACAAGCAACAAAAGACAGTCCTATAACAGCAGCACAGTTAAAGAAAAAAAATTGCCTAAAGAGAATCAGGCCCAAAGCTCTACTCAAATAAAAATTAGCCTCCTATCAAAGTTAATCCCCGCTGGAGGCCCATTCTTCCTTTGACAATGCCACAGCATTGATCACACAAGGCCTTACTGAAAGTGCCAAAGCTAAAATTACATCATTAAACAAAAGTGCATGAAGTAATAATGAGCTACGTGCTCATCTAGTACAGTATCTGATCTGAAGTCTGAGAAGTGGCTCAGGTGGCAAGACCACTCTTTCATACATAAAATGTACCATTTTGTTTTGTAGGCGAAACACCCAGAATGGCCCCTACAAGTGCAGATGAACTGTTGTCTTCAGATACATCTTTGTATACAATTGCCTAATACATGGATTTTTATTGTAAAAAAAAAAAAAAAAAAAAAGACTAGTTTGGACTGAAACTAATTGAGAATAGGATCCACTATAATGTCAGAAGAAAAGAAAATTTTATGGTTACATGTAAACTTGTGATAAGCTTTCTCAAGAAGAGGGTACATTAACAGCGAGAGGGATTGGATACAATAAGGAGCGGTAATGGCCTGTTTATGTAAAGGTCAGGCCAGCCTCATTGTACACTTTGAAGACTTTCTCAATTGCATTGACGTAGGCAGCTGTTCTCAGGTCCAGACCCAGGTTGTACTTCATGGCAGTACGCATGATTTGCTGAAACAGAAAAGAATGTATGTGATTTCTGCAAGTTTCTCCATAGGAACTATACTAGATTTTGCTTAGAGGATCCAAGTTAGGAGTGTAAGAGCCACTAGACTGGTATCAGAGCTCAGATCCTTTGTGGCTCAATTCTAAAATGTCTTTATTCCCCTTACAACTGAGAACTGAAAGGGAAGAAAATCTTTCCCAGATTACTACAGTGACCCTTTTCAGGTCTTGGATCCACATGTACCTCAAATGCAGGGAGAGACAAAAGGTCTCCAGTAGTCTTTGCCCCACTAATTAAAAATACTGCATAAAGGGATTAATCTAAAATTGCTGGTGGTAAAGTAAAGCACTCTTAGGTATGTGTCCCAGATTAGTCAGGTGCAAGACGACAACTAAAAAGCTTCTAATTACTACAGCTTCCACTAGGAAATACTTCCTGATTTCATGTATTAGTCTCTAACGTTTACTATACCCAGTTAAAGTTAGCCATCCTGGCACAGAGCAGAAATACCTCATACTCACAGTGACTTCCATTATTGTGAACTGTTTATCTACTCCTTTAATTGCAATCAAATTCTGGATAACCTATTCAAAAACTGTTGCAAAGTCATGCAAGTTCTTCTTCATACAAGTACATTTACCAATGCAATACTTACCCGGGCAGAACGCTCCATTGTGTAAGCCAACCCAGAGTGGACAATGTCTTTCTCAGATGCACCCTGCAACAACAGGGAATAAAATCAGGGTTTAATCCAGAACAAAAAAAGGTACCAGAGCCGTAGTAGGGACAATGACATGTTGTATTCCCATACTGAAGCTTGCTTGCTCATTTTCTTCTAATGACTGGTGTAAGAATCTAAATTGCCTTTCCTGTGTTACTTGAAGAGCTAATTATGGTCAATTCAATTCTAAAACCTCAGACATAAGCACTGAAGTCTTTTATATGCCTACCTTCTAGATGCATGACGCTAGCATTTTTTATGGATGTGGTATACTGTTTTTAGCCTTCAGAACGCACAGTAAATGTTAAAACAAAAACTCCCAAGAGTTAATAACCTACAGAAGCTACTTGCAATTGTTTTATAGACAGACACGTTTTAGGAAGGGCATGGATCCCCAATTCATATACTCAACATTGTATTAGCCCTGAGCAACTCCAGAATACATTTGTGTCCATTAAAATTTAAATACGCAGGACAATAAGTAACAGAAGATAGCCTGAATTAGGATGACTGAGTATCAGCTTCAATGTTCCACCATCCTGACTGCTGTAATTTAGTAATAATTTGAGACCTTCCTTAACAAAATACGTGCTTTCCCTCACATACCAATTTGGGCTTGATGTAGAAATTACTAGGCCAGTTTCCATGGCTTGTACTTAAGAGATCACAGCAATTGCTTTAAGCCACAGAACCTACCTACCATGCTATTCATTCAGCCTAACATGTATGAAAATGAAAGCATCATACTGGATCAGGTTAAAGTCTCTCTTTCTGTCATGTGACAGTAGCCCAAGTTTACATGCAATTCCCCTGATTTCTTCCTGAGGAAGCATGGTTTAATGTTTTTCATAACTCACTGGAGTTTTTCCCCCAATCGTTTGTCCCATATCCTCTTAAACTTGTGTTTAAAAAACAAACTGACCAACCCTTTTAGCTTCCATACGTACCTTGTCGGAGTATTGCACACCTTAATTGTTGGCTGTGCTAGGAACCATCCTCGTTCTTCATTCTGCACCTCACTCTGCTGGTTTTGTTTGAACTCATCTCACTCTCTTTCACCCTTCCTTCCAGTGAACAATCTATCCTTACTCATCCATTTTCGCACTGCTCATTCTATAGGCCACTATCTCCACCCCAGGACTAGTTTGGGACAATAGGACCTAGGTTAGTTATTGTTCCATGTATGAGAAGCTTCCATATCTTTGACTATTCTTGTGATCTTGCTCTGAACTTTTCCCACATGTACAGTGTCTTAAGATACAGGGACCTAACCTGCATGCCGTATTCGGAAGGTAGCCACACTCTGGATTTATATTGTGACATCATTAGTCAGTCTTACTCTTTTCCATTCAGAACAATTTCTAATGCTGGATTTGCTTTTTGATTGCTGTGGATTTCTAGGCTTTTATTTTGTCATTACCTCCAGATCTTTCATTTGAATGCAAATGGATGAGCTCACAACCCATCATTTTATACAAAAACTTCCCCACCATGTATTGCTACACATTAGATAACAAATTTTACCTAATTTTCTTTGCCTATTAATTCAGTCTTAGTGGAACATTCTACAACTTTTCACTCAGCTCTTGTCTGTATTATCCTGGAGTTACAAAAACAGCATATCAAACTGTCTGCGGTGTGGTATCTTGTTGACAGTTGTTTGGAAATCTAAGCAAACTATACCAACAATATCTCCAAAACAAATTCTGGTAATGTTTGAGGCAGTATTTTCCAAGTTCCACGGACTTTGACAGCTAGAGTTCAAAGAAATTATAGAATCTATGTATTTATCAGGTTAGCCAGCAGAAATATCAAGTAGCTCATAGCAAACAAAAGCACTAGGAAAAAACCCACAAGTTTTAAAGTTCTCCTTACTGGCCTGCAAAATGAATCATTCCCAGCCCACTCCCCGGTAAAAAAAAAAAAACCAAACCTCACGGAGATAGGCTGTTACTCTGAAAAACTCCAGTGTATGAACAGGAACATGCAATCTAACACTAGTTACAAATATAAAAGGCATCTGTATTAAAACTAGCTTTTTAACAATTTTGGAGATATTTTCCATTGGCTCAAGTAAAAGAAAGAAAAATTAGCTTACTTCCAGTATTCCTAAGCAGTTCAGATCATTGGCTTGCTTTATTTGTTCGGCCATCAAGCTAACCATGTACTAATGCCCTGCTTCAGGCAAAAACCTCCAAGATAACTACGATGGTAAAATTTAGATTGCAGTTATAATACGAGAATACAGTTATAGTAACAGTAAAAAAACCAACAGCAAATACTTACCGATATCCTATCTTGAAATTCTGCTGTAGGCACAACTGGAATAGTTCCACCATGTTTCCCAAATTTTCTTTCCAAGCTTTCCTGGACAGACACTAGAAAGGAAAAAAAAGCAGAGGCAAGGTAACTGACAAGGAAAGGAATGTGCTCCCTAACAGAGGACTTGACCCCATGATTTTCAGCATTCAGTGGTTTGAAATGCAGACTACAGGGACCGGGGGCAAAGGGAGTAATCTTATTTCAGGTTTCTGAGAAATGGGAAAGATATTGATTTTTCTGTTTTTATAGGTGAATGCCTCCAATATTAGTAGCAATATTGCTATAGTACAGTCACATGGCAAGTGACTGTGGATTTACTGATCCCACTTCACTAACCTCGGAAAGCTGATAGAGCCATCTGGATTAACTTGATAGATAGCATTAGACAAAATATTTCTTGAATTTAAAGCAATCAATTATCTCATATTGCACTTTGAATATACAACTACTTGCTAAGAAAAAAGCCCATGTGGAATTTTAGTTTTTTCCTTAGGATGTGAGAAGTGCTTTGGTATTTTGAGTTGATACTTACTTCATTTTAATTCTTGACACTCAATTAGTAAGGTTTCCTAAACAACATCACAGAGTATTTCAGATGACAGAACACTGAAGTTAAGAAAGGGATTTAATTTCGAATTGCCATAGCGCTCAACCATTTTAGACACATCTTGAAAGGTATAATTTATGAGAAAAGGTTATATTAAAAAGCATTCAGATGCATGTTTTGTCAAGTCCAATGTCCCAAGATTCTCACATGTTTTCTACAGAATATTGTTTAAAATGGAGCAATATCTTGCAGGTCTTCTCCATTAAGCTTCCTCTCTCCATGTAATCAGTACTCTGGCCCAGAAACTGGGAAGCACAGAATGACTAAGTGGAGCTGATTTTTACAGTGCCTGTACCCATTATATTCTTGCCCTTTATGAATCCTCTGTTGTTGTATGGGCAGAACAATGTCACCCAATAAAACTTTGAATCCTTCTCAAATATCAAGTGTGCAGCTGAAAGACATTTATTAAGAAGTAATAAATATTTCACATAAGCGGTTTGAGTTCAGTATTTTCACAAAATTGAGGAAAGTATCTCTTTATGAATTAAAAAATAACTGAAAAACTATGCATTTAACTCAAGTCATTTGAGGTGCAGGTCAGTTAACCCATCAAATCTTTCCTGCTCTTCCGTATGCAACAATAATAGACTTGTGGGAAACTGAGGTGAATTTAAAATAGTTCTGTATTCACTTCTCACACATTTGGTGTTTGCTAGTCCAATCTATTAATTAAACAGTGAGCGAAAGCGGAACTGAGTACTTACTGAGCAAGTGGTAGTTTGAATCCCTTTCATATTTAAAAGTCAAGCGGCCATAGCTGACATGGTTCAAGTTTTTCAGCCACTCAAAATAGGATACCGTTACACCACCAGCATTCAGGTAAAGATCCTGCACAGAAATAGTTACATGTCTTGAATTGTGACAATGTGACAAAGACAGCTCTATTATATTAAGAAAAAAAAAAACAGAAGTATTATGTATGAAGTATTAGTTTAAACTGCAGTACAGAAGACAATCCAGTTATTCTTAGAGGACAACATTTACCCTCTTCTGCAGTCCCGGGATTACTTCTACTGATTTAAAAGAGGACTTGACTTTAGAACACATGAAGTTCATATGTGCTTGAATATTTTATTTTATTTTAGCACAAGTTTTTAATCAAGAAAATTAGGGCATTCTTAGTCCATCTCGGTGAGTTAAGGCTGAAGATCAGCCACTCCAGTCGCTTGATCAGGACACCCTTTCTTTGGGAACAGGTTACCAAATTGAGTGGGTGTGTTGGTCTCCTTGAGGGCAGGAAGGCTTTGCAGAGGGATCTGGACAGGTCGGACCAATGGACTGAGGCCAACTGTATGACGTTCAATAAAGCCAAGTGCCAGGTCCTGCACTTTGGTCACAACAACCCCCTGCAACGCTACAGGCTCAGGGGAGAGTGGCTGGAAAGCTGCCCGGCAGAGAGACGTAGGGGTGCTGGTCAACAGCCAGCTGAAC
>NW_010126348.1:0-29506 GCF_000699245.1 Pterocles gutturalis
TTCCAACCCAAACCATCCTGTGATTCTGGGATAAACATTGTAATAACAAGAAGTTTTCAGCAGTCTAAAAATTGTCAAAGAAAGCTGATACCATTAAGAGAAAAAAAAAAAAACAGAGCTCCTGTTATATGGCTACAATTAATAACTGTAATAAAGGACAATTTTTCAGGGACGATACTTTTAAAAAGTAGAAAAATGTAATACAAAATTACAGCACAATGCAGCACTACTGAAGATGTCTTTCTGCACTGAAAGAAGTGACACTGTAAAAATAACGTTTTTGGGCTTCCATTTTTTAATTTACAAAGAAATAAACTGAGAAAATATTGAAATATTTGTATGCTCCCTATTAGAGTCCAGATCTACTCTGAACACCTCTTTAATGGACAAAGTTAAGGAATATGAATTCTATTGAACACTTCCAACTTAAACTCGTGTGTTGCTGGTCTCCCAAGTGGTTTGCTCCATGATTAACTATATGAAACTAACTATACCGAGAACAGAATATATGTTTTCTGTCCTTGAAATTCCATGATATATGACTCAAGTGGATATTGAAAACCTCAGTTTCATATTTCTTCAAATTTTCCAGTGGAATTTCAGATGTCTGTTGAGAATTTTAGACTACTGTGGTGACCTTACTCTTTTAAAAGCTCCTTTATAAGCATCTTAGAACAGGCTGTGGGCCAGTTTGCAAACCTTTGTTGCACAGAATAATATATTAAAAAAGCCTAACATGTGCATTCATTCCCTAAATAAGACAGAGGATGGACCTAGGTCTCCCAATGCACGCTTTGAGGAGGCAGGCAGCACACTTCAGGTCTGTGGCAGTTTTTCCTGTCCTTGAGTCCAGTGGTTCC
The DNA here is from genome assembly GCF_000699245.1 of Pterocles gutturalis. Taxonomy (NCBI): domain Eukaryota; kingdom Metazoa; phylum Chordata; class Aves; order Pterocliformes; family Pteroclidae; genus Pterocles; species Pterocles gutturalis. The sequence goes on from NW_010126348.1 coordinate 861, forward strand.
AGGTTGTTTCAGCCTAAGCCTGCACACATTGGGCAACCTTTCTGCAGGCACCTTGGTCAGATTCAGAGGAGTCTGAAATAAGTTTTCATGTCTAAGTATTGTAGCTTTAGTAGCCAAGAGGGTTTTTTGTGAACACTGGTGCAAAAGCTGCTTTCACTGACATCTACGCTGAAGCACCCATTATATTAGAGGGAGAAGGATTAAGCCTATACTGTTTTTCTCTTTAAACATCGAACATTCCTTTTTCCACTGTACCAACTCTGTCTAAATTTGCATTAACCCAAATTTGTCTTCTATCTGGAGCAGAAAATAAAAGCCAAAAAAAGGCTTTTCTTTCAGCTTTAAGAGTGTTACAAAGTTCCAGAAATCACTCACAGGTTACCTTACCTTTTGCAGTTTATTAACATAAAAGCTATGTAAAGTTTTGAATTAGTTTTAATTAGTCCTAGACTAGTACCAAGCAACCCTATTATTTCTCTAATTATAGTATTAATAGTAATTACAGTATTAATAACTCTCCTAACTTTGTAGGGACTTATCTTTTCTTAACATGACAGTTGATCTTAAGGCTTAGATTTACGTGATAACACGTGAGATGGAATTCTCAGCTTATATTTTTTACTAAAATCAGCTTCTAGCTATTGTGGTTGCAAAGACCAGCTGATGACTGTAACCTGTCTCCACCCTGAATCATAAATACAATACTACAAGAAGACAGAAAATATTGTTTAAAAAATAGTACTATCCTGGAGTAGATAGTATCTGTGGACTGGCGTAAGGCCAGCAGGGCTGTAGTCCCTCCTGGGCACATTTGGAACATAACAGCAGGGAGGATTTGCCAGTCCACAGTCCCTCTCTTTTCCCCATTCTACAGTGGTTGCTAGAAACCATCACATGTCAAAGCTCCTGAATTTTTAGCACTCAGGGTTTGTAATACTGTAATCCCACTTATTACAACATGACCTCAGCAAAGCTAACATTCACAGAAGTTACAGAAGTGAGTGTCATATCACAAAGTCACTGGAGTCATTTCAGAAATTTCCTTTGACTTTCAGAAGCTGAGGAATGCTTCAGTGGTTCATTTGTGAAACATCTTTGCTTTCCAAATAGGCCTTGTATGACCTCATTCATTAACAGTCATAGGAGGTGTTAAAGCTCTTATTACACAATTCGAAATATGTTTTCACCACCTCCAGGAACCTGGAATTTTCTGACAGATAAAAAATGATGCAACAAAATGCCTAGATCGTGACGGAGCACTGAATCTTACTACAAACTCCTGGTATCCCTTATAAGATGGGGTCCCATTTTCAGTTTGAGTCTCTAGGCTTTAGCATAAAAGAAATATGTACATATTAATAATTACATAGCGAAATAGCAAGCTGTCATGACTTCCCTTTTCTTCCAGGGTATATCCCTGAGTACTTCAATTTATGTCCATCTTTTATCCATGGATCTATGCACTAAGAGTACAATGGAATTTCTGTCAATACAGTATTTCATCCACAGATGTCAGCTTGCTCTGCTGGCATCCTGAGCTTGATCAGAAGTCCCATGGCAGTAGTTAGCACAGCGCCAAGCCTGAACTACATGCCCTCTTAAGAAAGGTTCAAATCTGCTTGTGAAATACTATGTAAACATAGATTTAGTCAATGGAACTACTAGCAGGAATAACTCCTCTGCTCTGCTTTGCTCTCCTCTCACTAATGCCATGATAACAGCCTGGTACCTGAGCAGTGTGCATGTGTATAGCACAGGCTGCTTTCCTCAGAGGAGGAAGTGTGTGCAGATTAGAAGGGCAAGAAGGAAGGTTTGTTTGTTCTATAGAGACACATTGCAGGTAGGGTAAAAAAACCAAACAACTGCATTTGGAGCAGAAGGCAATAATGTTTTCTAACTTCCTGGAACATCTATTCATAAGTCTTGGGCCATTTCTGGAGAAAGACCTGTTTTCCTCCCTTCTTCTCCCCTAAAGAAACATTACTTTTATGTCCAGATTTCTTACTATTAAAAAAGGTTACAATTTTTAACCACTATCATCCTCTTAACATTCCAGGTGTTGTTTTAGATACCTGAGCCCAGCTCTGGTGCAACTGGAAAAGGATGGTCACGAGGGTCCCAGATAAAGCTGGCAACTTAGGTGAGTTTTTGAACAATACCCCGGCAGTGCGACCACCCCGGTGGTGCAGCAACGGGCCGTTCGATTACCACAGCAGAGCGACCACCCTGGCGGTACGGCACCCAGCAGGTCGACCACCCGAGCGGTGCGGCTGCCCGTGGGTCAATGACCCGGCGGTGCGACAACCCCGGCGGTGTGGAACCCGGCAGGTCAATGACCCCAGCGGTACAACCACCCCGGCAGTGCAGCACCCAGCAGGTCAATGACCCCAGTGGTTTGGCACCTGGTGGGTTGATGACACCAGTGGTGTGACCACCCCAACAGGTCGATGACCCCAGCAGTGTGACCACCCCAGTGACCAAAAGGCTGAGGTTTATACAGAAAGGCTACCATTGTTTCCTGTAGACTTGCTGATACCAGTCCAATAGTGTGATTCTGGGTTTTAAAAGACTATCTGACCCCATCACACATCCATTGCTAACAATTACTGGCTCTAAAAACCACAAGTGCCCTACCTACCTGCCGACATACCTACCTACCTTTCCCTGTCATGTCTTAAATCAGCTGAAATTCCTATTACTGTAATAAAAATCACAAGTATGTCATCAGGTTCTCTGCACAGATACTCAGCTACTGAATTTGTTGCCAAGGATTTTATCCTTGCCTGTTACTAACTTATTGTGAATACCTGAAAAAATGCTATATGCAATGTTAGCATTGTGAAGAAATCAAGTGTCCTGCCTCCTTTGTACAGAAGTTGCCGGACAAACAAGAAAATGCTGGTTGAATTTTAGTCAGTAAGTTACTACAGGGTTTTCCCTTTACTTTCAGTTTGATATGTTATTTCCCCCAGCACTATATCCTGGCCTTAGTAACGGTGACAGTGGATTTCTAATAGTTGCAACATCACGCTCAAGAAATAAGTGAACTTCATGTAAAGTGAGCAGCTTGCATCTAGATCCTACAGTCGAGTGTAGCATATCAGATTTATGAAATGCAAAGAACAGATTCGTGATGGAAAGAGCAGACTGATGTAAGAGGAAGTTTTGCATTGGACTGCATTGCATTGCACTTAAAAAAAACCAATGAACCATCTTCATATGCATGCTCTTTCGTGCTTTCCAGTGTTAAAGAGGACTGGTATCTCTATAGTTCTGCATTGAATCTTACAGAGGTATTGGTTTCTTTTGTACCTCTGACCCATATTTTCTGAGTAACTATGAAGATTTGCAAAATCATAGACTCGGGTACCCAAACCCCACTGACTCTCTGGAGTCATTTACTGTAGAAAATGTGATTTCATTCTTAAATCACTTTTGAAATGTCATATCTCCTTTTGCTTTTTTTTTATCCTCATGCAGGATCATACTATCTCTCGCATTCTTTTTTTTAATTTCTAATATTGTCTCTAAATACAGTCTCTATGTAAAATGGAGTCTGCGTAGACACACCCAATGTGTTGTGAGTTAAGCTGACTGGGCAGATGTGGATTTACTGGGGGAGAAGGGGGCAGGGCTAAGAGATGAAAACCCCTTCTTTCCTCTTCTCTTATTTAGCACCAGCTAGTGCTCTGCGCCTACATGTATCTTATAGCCACATTCAGCCCTAGACCGAACAACAGTTAGCTCTAACCTGAAAGTTGAGCAGCTACATTAGCATGATATTGGCCAATCAGTTAGGTCAGGCCACAGTCATACTGTTGTGAAAATTCTACTCTGGAGCTAGCGGATGGCCTACCAGCTTGGAGCACAAATGAGATGAACATCTTATTATCCTCTCCATCTAAGGAGAGATACTCAAAGTCCCCACCCTAGGTGACTGCAAATGAATCGCTGTTGTATAAAGTGTATATTTTTTTTATTTTTAATAGAAGTGGGATGTATTTTTCCCCTGTATTGTTTTGTAGTTCTCTCAAGGTTTGATCTTGGTTCAGTGATTCCACGTAGTAGCTTGTGACTGGAATTTTTTAGGAAAGTTCATTGATATGCTAATATTACATAGTATTTCCTGATGAAGTCACATAAATCACTGTTTAGTGAATTATATATAAAGAACAGAGTTCCCTTCTCACTGCTACTACATTAATAATGACAGTAATAAAACTTGACCTTTGTTGTTAATCTCCAAATCGACATCCCTGCAAAACTAGCCAGATCTGAAGGAAATTTCATATAGATCATAATCATATCATATAATATAATCATACAGATTATAGAGTTTATATAGATCGTCCTTTTACTCATGTTATGCAGGTTTTTTCCTGGATTGTTGTGAAATAACTGTGTCATCCCCCAGAGCAAAAATCATCTGTCCTTTGAAAGAAAGGAAAACCATTTTCAAACAGGCCATTTCTGCCAAGAAGCAGTGTTTGAATTTCCATTGCCTTAGAAGAAAGCAAAACATGGATCTAGAGTTTCCACCATTCTCTTTCAGCGTCATAGGGGAAGTAGGATAAAATGATGGGAGAGAAGCTGCTCTCCTCCAAATTTCCCCTTAAGAGTATATGAGCTCATAATGGAAAACCAGACTGTCATCAAAAGATATTTTCACAATCTCTGTGTTTTAATATTTAAAAATTCCTCTGATGATCATAGCTATCCAGTCATGGAAGTTCCATGCAGATGTGTCTGTGCTCCATAACTGGCGTCTATCTAGGATTCTTGACATAAAGCTTGGTCCCGCATTACTTCATTTGTTGTGTAACAATTACTGAGCTAAGGCAATTGTGCGGGCTGTATGCATGTGTGTGCAAACATACACTATGAAAATGTGTGTTTATTCATATTAATCATTAACTATTCATGTTGCAGAACTGAGCAGGAATTTAAAGACTGCCACCAGGCTGGGCAGATGTTACGTTATACATTAGTGGCATTACAGTCAGAAAAGAAAAGCCACACTACATGGTTGACATAAGCAAACAGACAAGCTAAGATGGGTTGAGAAGGAACTAGGCAACATGTAAAGTTCCTTGTGCCCATATTTATCTGCTCAGTGACTGAATGCATCTCTCAAGTTTTCCTGGTCCTTGCTGCCTTGCTGTTAAGCTTGTGTATTATCACAGAAGAGAGTCTTGGAAATGGTCTTAAATGGAATCCAAGTGTTGCCAACCTTGATTCAGCCTGGGCTCTCCTTGTGAAAGGAGACCTGCCCCAGGTGCTTCCCACAGGCTGCAATTAGAACGGGCTGAGACTACAAGGGGAAAGGTGTGTCACTGTTCACTGAGGCTTCCTTCCTGCTCTCATTACAAAGGTTCTCCTGGGAGGAGAAGCAGATGAATGGGAATACGGTGCACAGCCCAGCCTCCTTCTGACATGCATTTCAAAGGTAGTCAAGGACCAGGATCAGAAGGAGATTATTTTGCCACCTGGAACGGTTTGAATACCTTTCACTTCCCTGTGCCCCAGCTGCTTCTGCCACATCTTTCCCAACGTGCTTTCTCAGCCTGCCATTTTCTCTTTCTGAACAGTGAAACAACAGCAGCAGCAGAAGTGTCAGTGTCTCCATGGTCCACTTGTGGCAAAACAGCCTGGATAACAACAGCTGTTAAGATAGGAGTGGGAACATAAACAGTGTTTGAATGGAGGACCCACAACCGCCTGAGAAGACATTTGTCCCAGATGATCATGTAAGAGAGGAAGACAAGCATCAGCCAGATGCAAAGACGGTTCCTGTGCCTGTAATCCAGACGTCCTTCCCATGTGTGCGTAAAGCCATGTGTATGTGTGGGAGGGGGAGATTAGAGCCTTTTGGGGTAAGTGAAGGGTGGGGATGTATAGGCATTAATTGATGTTTTGGAAGTGTCTAGTACTCTGGCCTCTCTTATATTATTGATATGGATCTCAAATAATGAGTTCAGTGCTTGCTGATCAATTCCATGCCATGAATAAATCAATAAACCACTTTGACCCAGATTCAGTATATGGTATGTGAAGGGAACAGTTTTTCTCTGTGACGGAGCTGCAGCCCTCTCACTCTGCTCTTGCCCAGCTCTGTCTGGGAGCTCTAGCAAATGGAAGTCTGGGCCTGATGTCTGGGTAAGAGGCTGGGTACGCTGGACCAAGCAGGGAGGTTGTTAGGCCCACCTGGGATGGCAGTGCTCTAGTTTGTGTGTGAGTTAAAGCTCAGCTGCCAAAGGTGTATCTGATCCTACTCAAGCAGTGTTTCTTTGAAGAGGATGGCTAGGAGAAAAAAAGATTCCACTGGTAATACTGTATATTTGTGTAAAGTTTTCAGCATGGTTAATCCAGAGCCCTGAAACCACCCTCCTTCAAATGAGAGCATGCTACCCTCTGCTGTGTGCCTCCCAGATGTGTGACAGCCAGCAGAACCCCATGCACTGGGAACGGCTGGCGTTCAGAGTAAGTTTGTCTCACTGCTAATTTGGGTTGTTCCTCCTTTTGTTTTATGTTCTTGCTATATTTGGGGGCACCAAATATGCAACACATTGCAGATGCTTGTGTTGTTTGATCTGTGCAAAGGTCTTCTGAAAGACCATTGACTGTAGCAGAAGGGACAGGCACCACCTTCTCCTTGCGGGATTACTACATTATAGCTCTGTTCTCCGGGCTGTGGGAACACTCCTGTCACTAGAAAGTGCACAGGATAGAGTTGTGTCTCTTTATGAACACCTAAAGCATGTCAGGTTGAATTTCAAACCTTTTTTTTTTTCTTTTATAAACAATGTCTTCTTGCTTATAGCTTTTCAGTTATCTTATTCAGGTTTGTAACAGGGCTAGAAGAACAGCTCAGTTTTGGTTTCCCTGACAAATAAAGTGAATTGTTTTCTATTTCACAAATAATTAAAAAAATTGGTAGAAATTTTTCCTCATTTTCAAAGTATATGTTATGTGTGGGGCGTTTCTTATGCTCGAGTCTAAAAGGAACATCAGTTTATAAAGAAAAAACAACAGGTTTTATTTTAAAACTGCAACATAAAATACTGTGACAATCTCAGGGCTTTATCTCTGAGCCAGAACAAATTGTTTATTTTTTGGTTGACCTAAGTCTCAATTTTTAGAATAAATACAACTCTGAAAGAACAATTAAAAATTAATTTTCGCTTAGCTCTACTTCTGATTGATGTGGTAGCTGGGATTTTATTTCATGTAATTATCTCTTTTGTGCTTACCAGGTAGATAAAGATTTAGTTTATTTAACTTTCTCTTTCTGTCTTCATAATATATTTCCCATCAGATAGTTTTGGAAGTTTATTTAGTCTGTATTTACTCTTCCTCAGATGATGAAGGCAGTATGATAGTGACAGAAAATCAGTCAGGAAAGGAAATGCCTCTGTTATACTATAAAGGTCATTGTAACAATCTCATAATCTCATTTCCTCTTTAAAGTTTACCTGGGAGTCCCAAACTTTTTTTTTTTTTGCTTTAGCTCTGCCACTATGTAAAAAAGGAACTCAAGCCACGTGTTGCAATTCTGTGGTATTGCGGTGAAACGGAGCATCCCTTTCCTTTCAGAGTTTAGAAGTATTTATAAGGGAGCCAGCACTTTGCTTCCTTCAGATCACAAAACCAACCTGCCTGGCAACTTCAGCTAAGAGGCATCCCAAGAAAAGGTGAGAATTCCTTTGTTCTCCAATACTAAGGCAACACAATTCTGGTACCTGGTACAAACTGCTTCAGATTAAACTAATGAAAACTTCAAATTACTTATTTAGAAGTGTAATTAAATAGTTGTTGTGACATTTTTCCCAGGACAGTATTTATATGCTTATGTGCCTGAAGTTAAGCACATAGTGTATATATGTATACAGCTTATAGAATTGTTATCTAACTAACAGAATCGCTAATGTTATAAGCTACTAATCTTTTGTATCTCACCAATGTTCATATTGCTGGGGTGTGTGCATTGACAAATATGTACTTATGGTCAGACCATTCTCTGTTTTTAAAAAAATGCAACACCATTGACTTGGCCCTGCCTTGAGGTGGGGCTGGTCCAGATGACATCCAGGGGTTCTTTCTGAAATAAACTATTCTGTTATTCTCAGTGAAGGAACCTATTGATTTACAGCAGCTCATTCTCCAGATCACAGGGAACAGATGATGTTGGTACACTGTGCTCATCTATGAAGTGCTCGGGCAACTGCACTGATCAGCGATATTCAGAAACTGAGTTTATTTCTGATTATTTTTTCAATGAACTTTTAGATGGGGGTGGTGGTGTCCTCCCCCCATCTCAAAAATTTAATAATTTCCCATGGAAATTGTTAACTTTTTAAATCAAAAACCTGAAGCATGAAGCTTCTCTCTGAAACCAGGCATTTTCCAGGTTTCAATTTTGTTGAAAGGTTGATACCTTCTTTTGAAGGCATGTTTACGCCCTTCTCCTCCTTCAAGTTTTAGTTGGTATTTCAGATGTTGGTTTATGAAGCATAGTGATGAATGCCATGTTACAATTAAAGAAATTAACATCTTTCAGGAAGTTGCAAAATGTTTTTTTTTCTTTCACAAATGGCAGATAATCTTGCCTGCAGTAGAAAATCCTGAGGATCTAAGAATGTTTGCCTTTTAACGAAGCAATATACTGCTGATAGGCTGCTGATAGTATCTGGCTTTTCACTGAGGCTCCTGCCTCTCTCCAAGTACAGATGCAATGTGAGCTGCTTCCTTTCCTAGATACTCTCTCCAGATACTAAACTTGTAGTTTCTGATCCCATTAATAGCTGTGCTGGGTAGTGTACAAAATCAGATGGCACGCCTTCTTGGCACTGGTCCAGAGACAGCTGACTGCTGGTCAGGGTGCAGGACTGCTAAAAATAGCATGAGCTGCCACTGAGGAGCAGATCTGGTGCACCCCGAAATACACACATACTCTTCCTCCATAAACTCCAATGAAAATGTTTCATGGCACATGAGAAGAAATCAAGAGGACTACTCCCCTTTCACTGACAAAGACTGGTTTGGGAGGGAAAAAAACCCAAACCACTTAATTTTGTGTTTTTCATGTGCATTCAGACTCCCACTGTAGTCAGAATAGAGTTTGAAAGGTATATTCAGCAATCTCTTTTTCTAAATCGTACTCCTATTCATTTGGCTTAATCTCCAGCTGAAAAAGGTCTGAAAGTGTATCTAAATAACTGTCCTTAAAGTTTTTTACGCACCCGGTGGTTACTACAATATTTGGCAAATATGTTTTGTGTTTCATTAAGCGCTCTAGCTGTATTTTGAATTCTGGACAAATATACATTTATATATTGTATATACAGCTAGACACTTATATTTTCTCAAGTGAGATATATGTCTCAAGTGAACACAGCAACAATGATATACATATCCATCCATTTCTGCAAATATAGCTGTGGCACTCAACCCAGTAGGAATTTTGCCTGAAATTGCTTGCAAAATTAATAAGACTCTGCAGCCTCAGGTGGATGCTAGAACTAGTACCAGTTAGGCAAGGGTCAGTATTGATGTCAGCTCTACACTGCATTTTTGACAGTGCTGTCTCTTGTTCTCACAGAGATGGTGAAGACTACAGTCCAGAAAAACACTTCAGCAGGTCCTTCATTTTCTTCACAGTCCTTTGTTTTAATAGGACTACTGACATGCTTAAACCAAGGAATATACTTACTTATACTTACATGGAATTTAATGTCCACCAATCCTTTAATCCAATGCCACCTTCATGCAACTACCCTGGCTGGCATTGACTTTTCTTGCATGAGGAATATTTAACTGAGGTGCCTGGGAATGCTTCTGAGCTCCTGACCATATAAGACCTATACACACAACAATTCCCTTTGAGTTCCGTGATTTCTTCCCTAAACTGGTTTGTGGTGTGAAAAACCAGCAGATCAAAATCTTGGCTTGACCTCCAGTACAAACCTGGTACTCATTTTTTATGTAGTTTGAGAGTTCTTAGAATGGGAGAATGTTTCTTAGTTCACTGCAACCGACTGTCTTAGTATCCTGTCCAGCCTTGAGCTCGATTTCAGTACACACTCAACAAACCTTAATAAAGTGTAGTAATTTTTTTTTTTTTTCCCCTACAGATGTCTCATCTACTATTTGCCTTACTTTCATTATTTTCCTTTGCCACCCTTCTGGAAGCGCAGTGGAAACTGAGGGAAAACGGTAAGCAGGCTTCACTCACCGAGACTTTCAGCTGACTGTAGGACACAACTGACTTCTGGCCACAAGCACAGAATTTGTTAACTATAGGATCTTAAGCCAAGGTTCTTCCTGTCTGCGAATAACTAACCAACTAATTGGTATTAATGGAAGAAATACTTAGAAGTCCTAAAATGTCGTACAACGGCCATTCCGAACATTTTCATTAGACACTGTCCTATTTCCTATTCTCTGTTTACTTGTTTCAAAAGTTTCAGTCATGCAGTCTGGAAGCAGAAACAGTATCTTATGACTTAGGTAACAGCCCATAAACAAACAAGTGGAAGCATTAATTGACAAAAAGAATACTTCTAAAACCCAGAAATAGTTTATCCAGCTTTTCTAGTAAATAACTTAAACATAAATACATTTGTAAAAACACAGGGTTAGTAAAAAACAAACAAATCTTTTTAATCACTTACCAGAAAATTGGGCTAAATTCGGATAATCAAATTTGCTGTTCTTATTCATGCAGTGTAGCTCCATAATCCATGCTGTCTTCAGTGTGATTATCCAAAAAGAAGGATCTTAATCAACATTTAAAAAGCATTCTCAATCTGCTTGTGTTTTATTTGTAAAAAGTAATTCAGTTAATTTTCCCTGTATCTTTACAATAAAAAAATGATTTATCCTGTGCATTCCCTGGGCAATACCATGGTGCTGAAAACTACAAATATATTTGTCACTATTGAGAATAATCTTTGTGTTTGAAGTCTGTAAGGTTTACCTTGCCTGAGCTTCAAATTTCCATAAGCAGTTTGGTAAGCTTCTAACCTTCCTAGAGTTGCGTGTTTTCTTCCATTTTAAATTCAGCATGTCTTAGTGTTTCTTCTCATAAAGGTCTCATTTTGGTAGTGAAATGCTCTGATGAAAAGGTCTTAGAGCTCACTGGAGCTCTGATTTCGTGATCTGAGTGCTTGCTGTGGTGTTGACACATAAGGAACAATTTTTTGCCACTTCTTGCATGTAGTGTCTCTGAGGACACTGAACATGGCTGGGGAGCCTGTGACAGCAGTAGTGTATCTAAGCAATGACAATTAAATTTGAGAACTCTTGGCACACAAAAGCGTAGGTGAAGTTCTTCAGCCAACCACAGCAAAGAGACAAGAGAAGATGATGTTTCTTTAATGGAATTGTTCCAAGTTATTTTGTTGTATGGTATGTCTTCTAATTGGGAAAGATCAGCAGGGCACATCCGAGTTACCAGCTGGCATTTAGCATACCACATCTCCCTGTTGGAGTCCCCTTAGCTCTGCCGTAGCTCAACGATCCCCTGCCTGTTAGTAATTGCTCCACTGGAACTAGGGTGATAGGAGTACATTGTTCCCACTAGAAAATAAAAAACAGCATCAGCTACAGGCAAATACAAACCACTTACCCAGAGCTCCCCTTCTTCCCATTGCACGCTCACACTTGACGCTGAAGAGGGCAAAGTGTCGTAGCTTTGCACCATGGCAAGGCACTGCAGGACAGAGGGGTTTACATGCCATTCTGTGAGCAAAGGCCACAGGACACGGGCAGGAGGTAGTGCAGGAGGGCTCACTGTGTCCTGGCATCCTCACCTTTAAACAAAGGTACCTGCCTATTTCCCATGGTTATGAACCACTGTAAGATTCTCTGGGAATACAGAAAAAAAATCACTACTTCCATTAAAGTATCATCCCTATTGATGAGCAGGTTCTAGATATACTGTACATTTCTAAGTCGAACCTCTTCTTGTAGTAAAGATTTCCAGGTGATGGTGAGACCTTGGGCAAGAAAGATTTGTAGGCAGTTTTCCTGGAGAGTAGAGCTGAAAAAAGGGATCAGGTCAATCTTTACATTATTAAGTATGAATAGCTGCTAACATGTCTTTCTCTGCAATGTCCAGTGTACGTCATAGAATCAGAGTGGAATGATGAGACACCAGCTAAAAGAGTGGAGCTCACCTGTAACACAACTGATGAAGCACTGTCAGTTTACTGGAAAAAGGGCACCGAACTGAAAGGAACTGGAAAGACTCTGGTTGCCGAAGTGAAAGAGTTCCCAGATGCTGGCAACTACACCTGTCTGACAGCCAATACCCATGAAATTGTCAGCTATGATTTCTTCCTCATAACTAAAATAGACTCCAATGGGCAAATGATCAGGTCAATTCTGAAAAGCTTTAAAGGTATGGTCATAAGATGACGTGATGTGTCTTGCTCAGCTTTCTGCACTGGAGCTTTGGGAGGACCAGAGGGAGCTCTCTGGAGAAATGCATGAGAAATATCCACTTTAAAATGAGTCCTCTTCAAATGCTTTGCTGACAGTGAAAGGCAAAGGATTACTGTGGTGGGTCTGTACATGGTGCAGCTGATGAGCAGCACAGGAATTGGTTGCCATGGGATTAATTTAGGACTCTCTAGACCTGTAGGATGGAATGATGGTAGGAATGACTAGATACAGGATAACAGCAATACTACACCACTGCTTTTCTGCTGGGGGAGCAATTGACTTGCTTTGCCTGCATCTCACAGACCCAGCACTCAGGAGAGGGTTTGCAAAACCAGGGCTATGTGATTTGACAGAAACAGGGACTGACCTAGATTTTAAGTGCTGTCATTTGGGCTACCATTCATGATTAACCCACTGGGACAAGCTGTGATGTTTTCCATTTTTCCATGAACCTCACTCATCTATGTCTCGTATTGCAGTCCCTCACTGTAATGCCAGGACCTTATCAATTTCCAGGGTTCCTGGACCCACATATCAGATGCAGTAGGCAGGTCTGCCAGTCAGCTACACCCAGGGTAAAAGACAGAGTTGTTGAGAATCTGCAGTGCTGGGCAGCAGGAAAACTGAGGCCTCACTCACTTCTCACACTGGAAACATTCCCCATCAAGTGCCCCAGTGTGTGAAGACGTGAGATTACCACTGTGTGCACTCTCACGTGCGGGGTAACAAATACAGAGGTTTGCCAACTCAATAGCTGCAGTGCTTCTTTCTGAAAGGAACAATGGATTTGTCTATACAAGTCTCTTGCTGACAGCTATCCGCAACAGCTTGGGTGTGCTCCAGCTCCTGTCAATAGCCATCTAGAAGTGGTTAATGTGGTGCCGTGTAAACCAGCCTTTAGCCACTAACTGTGGTTACACGGCTTTTTAACTGTAGGCGGCTGCCCCATGGGCAGTGTGAGACTGTGTCTGCCTATGCACCCACCACCTGCCAAGCAGAGGGGAGTCTGTTGAATTACTGTTTTATCTCTGCTTTCACCATTTTGTCAAAAAGAGTAAATAAATAATGTTTTCTTTCTTTTTCCATCTAGAGCCAAACAAGACATTTTTAAAATGTGAGGCAAAGAACTACTCTGGAATTTTCAAGTGTTCATGGATGACAGAAAATGAGAGTCCAAATGTGAAGTTCACAATCAGAGGTCTAAAAGGGTAAAAGCTCGTACTTTCCTCGTAGTAAGGCCGGAACAGCCCTTTGTGTTACTCTGTGTAGGAGATCCCATTGTAGAAGGCAAGGAATCCCACTTCCAGGGTCTGAACATCTGCAAAATGTTTTGAGCTTTCACTGGGACTAACTTGCCTAATAAGGGCACGGAAGTTGCTCAGAAATTAACAAAGACTTGAAAAGGGAACAACCCCCACTGGACTGTTACAGCTGCTACAGTACAGCCACAAAATAGCTTAAGCAATAGCAAAAACACTTAATGCAGGGGAGAGAAAGGAAGTTGAGCCAAAAGCAGAAACAATCACAGCACTGAGTCCCTTCACAGCAGATCCAGTGTGGGCAGTGGGAGGCTGCACCCACTGCAAAAGCCACATGTCCACTGACAAGACATTGTGGAGGAACGCTGCAGAAACCTGCGAGGGAAATACGTGAGGGGAACCTTGTGGGGATTTCCTACCTCCCACTACTCTTGGGGCTTTCTTCAAAACATGGTGTGCTTCAGCAAAGGTCACTTCAGTTTGTTAAAGAAGAAACAACTGCAAAGTGTTTTATTTTGCTGAGTGCAAAAATAGAACCAGATTCACATAGTACTTTATAGATGGCTTTTGTTATTTATTTTCCAATAGATACATTTTAATCTTCCCTTATTTCTTCCAGCAAGGATTTGGAAAGAGCTAAGGAACAAAGTAAGGTACTAGAGCTTGTCATAAGAGTGGTAACAAGAAATGAGATATCTTGGTTTAGGTTTAGACACTAATTCCTTCTGCTAAGGCAGGAGGGCTTCTGTGATTTTACATTACTATGTAATAGAGCACTGAAAATGTAAGAACTCCCACTGAACTGTTTCTGCAGCTGCTGAAGCACAGCTGTAAAATGATACAGGCAACAGCAAAACATTACCTTACTAAATACATGTTATCATTGTGGCAACAAATTCTCAGAACAAACCAGCCATTTCCAGTGCTTTTCTCCATTCTGTATCCAGCTCTGAAGGAGACGTAACCTGCAGCAACCCTGTAGCTCACACTGATGAGTCAGTGACTGAATATACAGCCCAGTGCCAGAAAGAAAACTACTGTCCATTTGCTGAAGAGCACCAGCCAATTGAGATGTTCCTGGAGGTCATTGATGAGGTGGAATATGAGAACTACACTAGCAGCTTCTTCATCAGAGATATCAGTGAGTAGACCAGGAATCATGATTAGTTCATACCTTTATTCTTGTTGCTGATAGAGGAACTAACAACAGTAGCTGATCAAACCAAGCTTGGGAATCCCTGCCCTATTCTACTGTAAATCAGCATCAAGCTCCCAGTTACAGGAACAGGGGAAACAAATCTTAGCAGCAGTCCAGAAGAAGATGAGGAAGTGAAGAAGCAACATTTCTCTAGCTTGTGACCTCCAACCCTCTCACCCCCACATGTTCCAGAAGTTTCTGTAGCCCTATCTACTAGATGGACATGTTTTGGAAGGAGTATGAGGGAGAAGTCAGAGAATAACCAATAACCCAGCAGAATCTTCTCTGAGAACTCCAGATTTACTCAGATAACAGTTAACACTATGTATGCTTCACTCCTGATCCATTCTTACATATGGGCATCCAGGACAGGTTAACAGAAACTGACAGGAAATAAGAGGACCGGTTGTGACCATGGTGCCACAGGGTACAGGAAAGCAAAGCAGCATCCTAAAGAAACATGTTTTGTTAAATGCCCTAATGGTCAGCAGGGGTTGAAGATACTCCTCTGTGTCCAACAGAGCCCTCTGCAACCCTTCAGGCAAAAAAAAAAAAACAAGGATCTTACTGTCGTGGTTTTGAACCCCTGGCTAGCAGCAAATGCCACAACCACCACTTGCTCACCCTCCCCCCTTCTGGGGATGGGGAGAGAATTAAAGGGGCAAAGGGAAAAGAGACTCATGGGTTGAAATAAGAACAGGCTTGGCCAGACTGTGCTAAAACAGGAACACTTACCCAGAGAGACTCTGGGATTGTGCTTAATTTTCCATAAGAGGCATACAAGGCAGTTCTTACACATTGTGCTTGCTCCTCTCTCAATCTCATGGAGGCTCCCAAAGCTGATTCCTCTAAAACTATCAACAGTAGTACCCTGACATCTGATATTATGCTGCTAATGTGTATTAATTCCTTCTATATTTTGTCTTGCAGTAAGACCCGACCCACCCCAATGTCAGTATGTGGCCACAAATAGAACAGTGACCTGGACATATCCCAGAACATGGAGCACACCAAAGTCCTACTTCCCTTTGACCTTCAGGATCAAAGTTGAAAGTACAAAGAAACGCAACAACCAGGTAGAGATTCAACATTTGAAACACAATTTTCTTGAACAGACCGCATAAATAATATAAGCTTGGTATGCAAGAATCATGGACTAGAATAAAATTTTTTTTTAAAATGTGCTGAGACCCAAAAGTGGCAAGGTTCTGTCTTGGCAGAAAAAGACCTCCTTCCCAGTTCTATGAACAGTAAAATCCAAACAACACACTCTGGGGTGGAGGCAACCCTGATGTAACTGGGGAGATAAAATTGTGCCCAGCATTGCATAGCTGTGCTACTGTGAAAAAAAGCATTCACTAATTCATTAGTAGACTGTGTGGGTCCTAATGTGGGAAAATCCCAATTTCCAAAGCAAGAAGTCTAGGATCTGTTGCACTGATTTCCTTGTATGTTGTTTGTACCTGGGTGGCTCAGACTTTATTGGTGAAGGGCAAATAAGGAATCAGTGACTCATTTGGCAGCATTTCTGTGGAGACTGGTGAAGACTACAGTTTTTGCCACGCACTTTCCAGTTTATTACTTAATTGTTAACTAAACACTGCTACTCTGTATTAGCTTTAAATCACAAAATGGTACACAACAGTATGGCTATTTGCCTAGGTTGGCAAAGAAATCAACAGCAGAACTGGAAAGAAATACACAAACCAGGTCCTTAACTGCAGTGCTGCTCTTCCTTGGTCCAACAATCAGAAAGTAAACAAATGTAATGATCATTCCAGTTTGTCAACTGATTAATCCAAAGACACTAGAGGATGTCTTTCTATGCAGGGGGGGGGGGAAAAAAAAAAAAAAAAAAAAAAAAGCAAGCTTGTACCAGCAGATGGGGCCATTCCCCTAGCGCTGACTCCTTGATTTTAGTAGGGTTGTCGCCTGCAATCCCTTAGGTAGAGAAACGGAGGAGGCTACAGAGTGCAGCTTCTGTCAGCCACCACCAGTCCTCAGTGGAAATTCCAACGATACTGAAAAGCAGCGACTTGTGTCTTTTAGGGTTCCCACTCTGGGAGAAGAAGAAAGAACACAAAAAACCAGATAAACAAATAAACCCATTGCTTTAATGACGGTTTCAGTTTGGGTTTTGGATCAATTTACAACACCCACTGCAGTGGAAAGTGGGCTTTTTAGCTTGTTTCTACTGAGGCTCAAGTTCTCACAAGTCCTCATGACTTCGGTAGCTGTGGGTGAAGATTGGTGCCTTTGAAACAACTGACTGCCCACGAGTTTTTTGAGTTCTATGTGCTTGTTGCTATCTATCTGGCACTTTATTGTATGTTCTGCTTGACCTTTACAATCCGCTGTGCCTGTTCATAGATCTATGATGCTGATGAGCAGTCCATTCAGATTACAATGCCTGGGCCAAAAGACAAGATCTCTGTGCAGGCCAGGGATCGCTATTACAACTCAGCCTGGAGTGAGTGGTCTTCACTTTGCAGGTAAGACTTAAAGAGCCTTCAACTGGAGGGCCAGGAATGATTCCTTACCTAGGAGAGTAAGGAGTCTAAACCTCTTCTGCTTTTTAAATATTCATTTATTTCACATTTTCTCATACTCATTTTTGTCTCCGGAACGTTTTTTCATTAAATATCTGTAAGGAATAAACATGTAAATGTTTAAACAATTATTCCCTTAAAAAATAATTGAGGAAACAACTAGAATCCATTTCAATCAGAGAGGAAACAATGGTTCATGGACCCTAGTTAGGGTTCTACCTAACTAGGCAATTATAAAATACAGCCAAGTACCACTAAAACAAGAAAGAGTGAGAGAGAGGGGAGATACTTGCTATTAGATAGAAAAGCTATTAGCAGCTTCTGCGAGTCCTAGGAATGGCTGTTTTGTTATTCTGTGAATTGATTAGCATTCTCTGGCAGCTCTGGCATTCTCTAGCCTAGCTTCCCAGGTCAGAACATATTTTTTAAAATGGAAGTAGCCTCCTTCAGATCAACGCCAACAAGAATTATGCAGATTATTTTATCTTCTTCCTTTCTTCTTTTTTGTAATTTTGTGGTGGGTTTTTTTCAATTAGATGCAGATGCAGATCTCTCTGACCTCCAAGTTTCCTGAGTCATACTGTTGAAAAACTGTAAATTCGTATCCCTATTGAAACACTTGAAATGAGATCATGCTGTTCTGTGGATCCAGTCTTTGTTGGTACAGGGGCATTTATAGATACCAATGGGAACTGAAGGAAACTTTCAAAAAGGCCACAGCTGGACAGGTGCCTAACTCTCATTGAGGGATTGAAGCTGAATCCCTAATAGCCACCAGACACAGGAACTTCTGAGCTTTGCATTATGTGGTCCTGAGTCCTTTAGAGAAATTGAGTGGTGGCATTTCACTAGATGCTCAGACCAGCAAACCTTGATTGAGAAATGGTCTAAAAATCTAGGTCTGAGGAAAATAAGGATAATTCTTATGTAAATTTCCTTTCTCTTATGTTACAGATAACCTGTGAGAGATTCTAGGAGAACAGAACAATGCTCCTAGAGGAAGCAAAGAATGAATTAGCACAGGAACATAAGCATAATTAGAAGAAAAATCTGCAATTTATATTATTAAGAAGCCATAGCTTATCTTTTTTTGTAATAGATTAATATAGTCTTGATTTTGGCAGCTCTTTTGAATTCCCCACATTTGAGTAACACTTTTAGCATACATCATGTTATATTAAGATGATATTTTGATACATTGCTGTTGGCTATTGTTGTAGGTTCTGCATATAGTTGTATTGCATTTATTTACGTATTTATTTATTTATTTATTTACTTGACATGACTTGCAATGTCAGATGATGGCAGTTGCTATTCAGACTACTTCATGTGTTAATTTATTTGGAAAGTAACTTAGTGAAAGAACTGGTTTAGCATTCCATTATTTAATTGTTTAATTATTTGATTATTTATTTATTTATTTATTTATTTTTATTTTTATTTATTTTGTTGAAATGTATCAGCATGGAAAGCCTTGGCTGCATGAGGCAGCTATGTATCATGTATCAGGGCCATCCTCATCTTCCAATCTGATGGCAGATGTTTTAGTAAAAGAAGGAATTGCAAGTTCAGAGTCCTAGTAATGTTAGCTGCTGCATTCTGTCAGCTGTGTGTGCTTACATCACGTTGATGCTCAGCTGGTGAACACTGCAAATGGTTGTTGCATGAGAGATCAACCACCCTCAAAGCCCTTCACTTGCGGCTGCACCCGCGCTGCAGTGGAAGCAATGGGAGTGCTGGCGTGGAGGCAGCTTTGGGTTGCCGTGGTTGAAAGTCCTGTTGCCACCTCTCATGAACATGAAAGTGGGAGCCAGTACCTGAATATAATATTTCCTAAACAAATAATTTTTTCTTGCATGCTTGTGATCACTAGAGGCCCTTTATTCAGTGACCCATGTGTACCCAGTACATCTCTTGCAGTGGAGTTTTCAGGCAATACAATTCAGACGTGCTGTGCCACAGGCAGAACCTCAGGGCACGAGTAGTCAGGAATCTGCAGTTGAAACCAAGGCAGCTTAAATTATTGAGGAGTTTAACTGCAGTGTATCTGATATTTCAGAGAGCAATTGGTAACTGGTTTTATACGTGGATGTTAAGCATCCAATTAAAGTTAGAGTTTTAGAATACAGATTTTTATAGTTCATTTTGAAAGTACTTCCCTAGTGCTGCAACATGTGCTAGGTGTCTTCACAGAACCGTAGGAAAAATCTCAAGTCCTGGTTCTGAACTGCTTACAGTGTAAGTCCCCAGGTCTGGAAAGAGGCAGAAGCATGTGTTGAACCCTGTACATTTTTGTCAAACCACCTAAGTCCTGACTTTCAGGAGGGCAAAATACATCAAAGTATCTTTGAGGATTGAGGCCTTAATCCCTGATACAGGATCACTGAAATTAAAGAAAGACTTCTGTTGTGACCATGCGTCCTTTTTTTCCAGTCTTATAAATGGGTGGTAATTTAACATATTTAAACATTGAAATGTGGGAAGTATCTGATATTTCAGAAAACTGTTGATAATATAGCTGCACCTGCTGTTAGTATTTATTAAGTGTACACATCTTATTTCTGCTATAAAAGCAATGTACTGTGCTTGTTTTACAAAGGAGCTAATAATAAATACATCTGAAAACAAGAGAATTTGGTTTATTTGTGATATTTTAAGAAGAATGGTTAATATCACTCTTTACTTTCCTACCAGAATATTATACACCATTTCTGAGGCAATGTCTGTAGGGAGAAGTAATATTACTGACTAACGCTACCAAATTCATGGCCAGTAAAAGCGTACAGGACAACACAGAAAAGTGATGTCTGTTAGTCAGCAGTCTCTTCTAAACCTTCTTCTGCAGGCTAAGAAGTGATTGTTTCTTTTGCAGTCTAAGAGTACAGTAAAGTTCCCTGGCTTTTGTGGTCAGGAGGTTTGCAGCTAAAACCAGGCTGACATATATCTTGAGGACTTTGAGGTTTCTCTCTAATACTCTTAGTACAGTGTTCAGAATTATTAGGACCTGTTCTTCAGGTATCTCGGCTGAAACCCTGACACCATTGAAACCAATCACTGAAACCTCTCGTTAACTTTGATTCAGGCTAGTCTTCCCTTTCAGAAATATTCAGGCTAAATTTACAAATATCCTGACAAAGGCTATATTGATCTAGTACCTTGAGAGGGATGTGCCATGATCCCATAAGGTTACTCAGACATCCCTATAGGAAGATTTTCTGGCATAGATCATGCAGTAATGAGGAGCTGGTCGTGAGGAAATCACTGTCTAAGATTCCTCAGAAAAATAACAAAGCACAGATTGAAACTGCCCCTTTTTCTGCAGAAATCAAGTTAATTGTAAGATGGCTGCTCTGTAAGACATGAAGTTGGCTCCAGTCCTTGATTATCCATTTCCTGGGCCCTATATGGATCCAGTGCCGCTGAATATCTGCTCTAGAAATTGTAAGACCATCTTCCATCTCTGAGAAACTCTCTAGATTGTACGAAAATGTGTTCATATCACAGCACAAATACTCACTAGGGTGGCTCCATACACTGGAGATCCTTTGCTAACATACTCTATCCAGTCAAGAAAATAATAGTTGATAATTTATCATACCATAGTTATAAATTATCATAATAGTGGCAGTTAACCCTTGTACTTCTCTTTCTTAATTCCTTTCCTTGCTGTGCTGCAAATAATCTGGAAACCTTCTTATAAATGTCATAATGCGTAGGCTCAGTCAGGCTGCACACTGTGCAAAATTGCGCCCCCAAAACTTTAGATTGCAAAATCAAAGCTTCTGAAATCAAATAATGATAGAACTAAGTTTATTCCTGAGGCCTCTATAGTATGAGAGTCTTTAATCATACAGACACATATAGGTCTTCTACTGGACCCCTGTTTTACCCAGCGATGCACCATTCTCTGGAAAGGGGCAGTTCCTTCAACTTTCTATTCATACTCATCATTCAACATGTGGCTTTAGGTTTTGCCTACCACACCTCCCTAAATCTGCACTGAACAGAGACTGACTAATCCCCTCCAGGGCTTTTTGTGGGTGCTCCTCATCTTAAAGGATGCTTTACAAATAGTTAGTGTACTTAATGAGGCACTAATAGGTTGCAGTAGGAGCCTGCTGTCCTCTAAGTGCTTCAGCCATTAGAGCTGGGTAAGCAGACACTTGCTAACAGCAAAAGAAAAAAAAAAGGCTTATGTCTAATTAGGAATTATCTGGTAGAATATGGATTTGAGGTCCAAGTGCTTCGCACCCACCTCTCCTTCCATGTTGACCTTCATCCTATCCCTCCTCTTTATAAGTTGTAGCTTCTCTTTTATAAGTTATAATATTTTTAATAGAGGCAAAACCAATGTATGTCCTCTAACCTTGTTCTGAGGCATTAAAAAACCTTAAAAGAAACCTTTCCCTCAGATATGTCAGTTTGACTGACTTCAGTGCGACAGAATTTCAATGTGCTAAACACCTGGAAATTACATCTTACAATACAAACTAGAAGGCAATTTAAAATAAGTCCTCTTCAATGCTCACTGTCCAATTCATTCAGTGCTAAACTAAGCTGTTAATGCCTGTTTTGCATATATCTGTGAAGAATCAAGTCATTCAGCAACAGCAGTGGTACGACACTAAGTAACTCAAAGGATTCACAAGCTAATTGCACAATAGTGGGTATCACAGCCTTGTAATTTATCCTAAAGAGATCAGAAGATACAAAGAAAAAGAAAAAATATCAGATCCAGCCTTTGCAGAGAGTCGTGGTGTTGGGTTTTTTTACTTTCTAAAATAACATAAGAAGCCTTCAGCTGGGATCTGTCCCAGCTTGATACCTGCAATTTTAAAGAAAGGCTCCTTTGATCTTACATAAGGTGTGGAAAATGGTAAACTCACCTTCCTTCAGGCAAATACCCAAATGTTTTGGCACAGTTTGATGAAATGCATCACTTGATTCTCAAATCTTCCATTGAGCAAGACTTTAAAAGTCTGATATGTTAATTGCACATGGGTGGACAACCCTAACCACCCCCACACAACACAACTGAAGGGCCATGTGTACTGGGTTGTGTATAAACATGCACTGGAGTCACTAAGAGGTCTGAATTCCCACTCGTGACCAAATCAATAGCTATCTTGGCTCATACATTCTTCCCACGTATAGATGGTGCGTAAGAATACATATTTTAGCTATTCCATGTGGCATTTTTTCAGCACTGTTGATGCCCTCAGTGTGAGGCACTCCATCATATGAACAGGAACAAGCTACTATGCATCACTGCTTTCTGGAACGCAGCCTGATAACATCCTCCCATGCAGAATAAAGCAGGTGCTTTACTAATGACGTGATGTAGCAGCATGTTTAGCATCACATTTGTGTTCCATTCAGGGCTCAAAAAATAAAAGCAATATATCAATAATTGTGACAAATTTTCTCACTCTAAGAAAAATATGCACTAATATTTTATCAGATGTAACAGGCCCATTAAAGTGAATAAACATTTGTTCATCAAGTAATTCCTTTTTCTTCTTCAAAATAACAACTCAGAGAGAGAAGAAGTTGCGAAAAGACAAGATACAATGATAGAAGCGGAAAACTATCAGAGGCCCACAATTAATGTACATGTATTCAAGCAGTACCTCCCAGCTCAATGGAAACCAGTACGAGTTTGCTAGTGAGGCCAAAATTTTACTCACAATTTTTCAATCCAAACAGAGTATTTACAATAAATTTCAGATTTAGTTTTAGGTATGGTAAAGAGGCTTTACTTATCCAACTCCAGGAAGCAGCTATTACTAAGCAGCTCTAAACACTTGTTTTCCAACAAACATTTTTTTCAAGTAGCTAAAATCAATCCAATGTGCTACTCTGCTGTCCATGTGTGCTTTGTCAAATCTAGAAATGTTAACTCTAAGGACAAATATAATATGCCACAAGACCCCCAAGCAGCTGTCTGCCAGCAACAGTTAACAGTCACCTACAAGAATCACAGAGTCAGCTCAGGTTGGAACGGACCATGGAGGTCACCTGGTTCCCTACATCCCCACCCCACCAGCAGACCATGGCCAGTTTAGGACAGATCCATTTTTTAGTATCTCCAATAATCCATCTGTGCAACCTGTTCCCATGCTTGACTGCTCTCATTGTGAAATTTGTTTTCCTCACATCTAACTGCTGCAATTTGCACTATTCTCTCTCTTCCTCTCACTGTGCACCTCCAAGAAGAGTCTGGCTCTTGTCCTCTCCGCATGCCCCTATGAAGTGGCTCAAGACAACAATGAGACTTTGCCTTCTTTCTTCAAACTGAACAAACCGCTGCTCTCAGTCTTTCCTAGTACACGTGCTTCATCCCTCTAAACATCTTGGTGGTCCTTTGCTGGATTTGATCCAGTATTTCAGTGTCTTTCTTGTGCTGGGGAGCCTTGACCTGTACACACAACTCCAGATACAGCCTCAGAAGTGCTGAACAGGGGGAAACAATTTTTTTTACTTGATAATTATATTTGTACTAATACAGCCCAGTATGCAGAGCTGGACTTGTTCACTATAGGGGCAACCACTGACTCATGTCCAACTCGTCCACCAAGAGAGCTGCTCTGGTCTCCTCTCACTCCACCGCTGAATGTTGCTGAAGACAGCCCTCTGACCTAGATGAACCTTTGCCCTACCTGAGGATGACAGGTCTTGGGTTGTCAGACCAGCTCCGTATGAAGACTACCAGGGCAAACAACAAGCCTCTGCAAGTTTGGACAGAAAGACGCCTCAGATGAAGCATTTTTTTCAGTCAAACAGCGATTGTTTTCTCCAGTTGGCTAATGTGAATTCTACCCATTCTTAAAGCTAGGAATATAGATACAGAGACACTTTGGTAACCTTCTAAACTGGAGTTGCAATAAATGCTTTGTGGCGTTACTTTCTATCAAATTTCATTCTGAGATCTTGCAGATGAGTATTAACTCACTGCAGAAAGTAAAACAGACTGTTGCTTTCTGTGTACGGCATTTTTCTTCTCAAATCTTCAAGACAGCTTTGATATTTCAAAATGTACAAATCTCCAGAACTTCAGTGGATCCCCCGCTGTGCCCGCCTTGTAGCAAGCTGCTGTTTGCACACCCTGCAATATGTCACAGCTTCTCATCAGAACTGTATCGCTCCTGCCCGAGTGGTCTGGGCAAGCCCTACAAAGCTTAACGTCCGCTGCTCAGAAAATGAATTTTAATTGATTCAAAAGCCCTAATCAAAACACTTAAACATTTCCAGAAAGAAAAACCTTCACACCATGGCTTTCCTGCTATGGGGCATAGAATAAGCATCAGGACTCCTTTCAGTAGCAAGGTAGTTTTCAAATGCAAGACAAATCTGATCCAAAACCTGCCTCCCTCATTAGCCCCCTCCCACCTCCGAAAGTCCTCTCTTCCTTTCTACACTAGTCCTCAGAAAATCTTCCTACATCAACTCAGGAGACTGCAAACACATGTTTATATTCTTCTGCTAGAGGGATGGGATGGATACTGAGGTTGCATGAGACACTCTGCAGCACCATATTAGGCAAGACAGTGTAACCAAAGTGGCACATTTCCTCATACCAGTGTCAAGGAACCTGCGTGTTCTGTCAAGCTGCAGTTTTACAGTTTCAAGACATCCTCAAGAGTCTTGTTTGCTCAAAACTATTCAGCCTAGGAGTACCTTGTGAGTCGTTCTGGGATTTACTCTTGTTGCCTAATGTTGGTAATCGCCCATCAACTGACAAACGTGTCCTGAATATTCTCCATGAGATTATACACACTCTGTGACAGGCTCTTCAGAAAAGTTTCGGGCTTTTTAGAACAAAAATTTCACTGACATCCCAAAGCAGCAGAATCCAGACCAACCCCAATTTAAATCACAGCCTGTCTTTTGTGATCTCCACCTCACAGGTATATGCACAGACATCCAAGTTAAGAATACAGAAAAATTTTAAATTAAATCACAGCAGTAAGGGCATTTAAAAAAAAAAAAAATCCACAGGACTCCAGCTCAATCCAGATCTTTACCTACCCTGGAACTGGAATTTGATGGCATCTGGGTTTTTTGTCCCATTAAGTGATGAGAAATTAACCATTTATCCATTACCTACATTCTTTAAAGACAAGATGATCTGTATTCCTCTTGGGATGAGTTAATGGGGCCCAAGGTCTACTTGACCTATTACAATCTTTTATGTAAGAACTTTCAGTCCTTCTGTCTTAGTGAAATTAGCATATACGACCCTAACTCCTGCATGGGGAAAAAGCTCCAGGCTATCTGGCAGTGTAGAGAAGGTGATCACCGAAATACTGTGAACTGCAATTGTTTGCAGAGATCTTTCATATTGAGACAATTCACACATCTATACATTGCAAATCGCTAAAGAGAAGGCAATTCTGGAAGGATGGCTTCAAACAAAACTATAGGCTTAAAATTCCATGTAACTTTGAACTTCATGAAAATTAAGACTCAGATCTAAGTTTCACATTGTGACTCTACCCCTGGCCTGTATTATAAAAGAAATTTATGCCTATTGATTAAGTCAGTAACGCACAGGCTTTGTTTAAAGAAACCCACATGATATGACATCTATTGTGCTGGAAACAGCAACAAAAGGACAAGATGAGCAGTGCAATGGATCTTTGCTGCTTCTGTCACAAAGCGTTGTTTCTGATCTCTGAACTGGTGGAACTTTAAAGGCAGAAGAACACTGAAAGACAGGGGAATCTTCTAGGCTCCATGCGAAGGTGAGGGTACTCATGTGAAACACAGACTTTTCTGAGCAGCAGCTACGACCACAGAGCATTCTGAAAGGTCTCAGTGAGTGGCCATACTAACCATCATCGCCTCTAACCACACCTCATGACAAGGGTCTCAGAAATTTCTAGAGAATAGGAATTAATTTCAGCTCTACTGGTATGAATCTTTTGGAACACAGCCAGTAAGAGCTATTTTTTCCCTGGGAATTATGTTCCGCTCTAAGGGTCAATATGGCAATAACAGACCAGCAGTAAGTAACCACCTTACTGAGTCACCCCTTGAACTCGCTAATAGAAATGGAACAGTTAATTAGGCAAGGGGATTAACCAAAGTACAATACATCTTCTTTATCAACACAATCCATGCTGTGACGCTCATCTTTGCCCTGTACTTATGACATTCGTGTTGTACAGAAGACATTCTTATTGACACTACCCATGGGCAACACCTTCTTCTAATTACCCTCTCTGCACGGGGGATTTCATCACCAGGGCTCCTGCTCTGCATGCGTGCGTGTATATATATCTGCTCTCACAAACACAGGAATACGCATTGAAGCTAAGTGTACTGGAATATTTAGAGCACAGACTGGCTGTGAAACAGGTCAAGAACCCATGTCTGCCATGAAGATAACAGGCGTCTTTGTACTCCTCGCCCTGGCAGTTCTTTGCTTAGCAAGTGAGTAACCTTTTTGACTTCCTGACAGATTATAATTCTATTTTCAAACACTGCAAGTTTATCAGTCTAATGGGATAGTAAGCAATGGTTACTGGACTTGGGTGGCAGAAAGCAAGAGAAATTTTATGCTTGTGCACTACTTAGCAAGCAATATTGTACCAGCTTTACAGTTGGCAACTCGAGTAGATGAAACCTGTTCTTTGATGGTGGGGTGAATCAGAGCTGCATTCTGCATTGTAACTAAAAAGCGAACCGTAAAGCCGCAGAACAAAAGCAGATTTTTACCTACTTTTTTTTTTTCTTTTTTTTCCTTCCATCTGAGCAGGGAGCTTGGAGGTGATGAGGTCCTTCTCCTGCCAAACTGCAAGCAGGAGACAGTTGATTATGCAAGGGACACATAATATGGCTGTGAATAACCTCTTTACAACATTAGTTTGCCAGGCTGGAGAGAGCTTTGAAGCCCAGGTTACTCTATGGTAAAACAGGGAGCTGGGAGGAATTTCTTGAGCCTTCACTTGGTAATTTTTTTTTTTTTTTAATCAAAGTCTTGCAATTAAAAAAGAGAAAGATACAGAAGAATAAGTACATTTAGAATAATTGAAAGAGGAGAGTCCAAATCTTCTCTGCTCGTAGTATAGCAGTTCAATAGCATTATGGATGTTAAAGAAGCAAAACAAAGAAAATGTTAAACCAGACCAATCTTTTTGAATAGCTCTGAAAACTTTGCTTTGAAAATTGTCTCAAAATCAGAATTCTTATGAAAAATGTCGATTTCAATGGAAGGCCATACTTTGATGGAAACTCTTCTTTCAGAGTTTCATTAACTCCAGAAAAAAATAAATAAATATTGCTTTCATAAGAATTCCTGCAAATCCCTTCCTTGATCATCCCAGTTTACCTTGTCTGCATTAAAACTTTATGGATCAACAGTTTTTGAGCCACATCTTTTTTGCATTCACTCCCAAATACATAGTGGATACTAAAAGGTTACCAGAGAAAAACTAACATCTTAGTGTTTTAGTGGAAGTGGGTTAAATCTGATTCCAGAAAAATGAAAACTCAGTCGAACTTCTAGTGACATAGACTGAAACTTGACATGGAGCATGATTTATGCTAGGTTTTTTTTATCTTGGACAACTTTATTTGATTAGAATATGTATGCAGCTCCATGAAACGAAGTTTCAGTGGAAAGCTTAATGGCTTTAAAGATTAAAAAAGCTATATCTAGTCAGAAAGATAAGCGCTAGAGCTGTATTGCCTTTTGCATTATAATGCATCTTCTTCCTGCTCCTCCTGTACAGAAGTCTCTGCCTGATAACTTTTATCCCTTGGAAGCCACAGAATGATGATTACAGGACAGAAGAAGAATGAAATACATTCCTAAAGAAAGTAACAAATGTGTCATGATATGGAGACATGCCAATGCTACTTGATTACTTTCTGGGAGGCCTAATTATCATTGTTTTGAAGGAGCTTTTTGAAGCCCCACCTGAGAACAGGGCTTCATTATATCAGATGCCATGTGTATACAAAACAGGAGCCCATCCTGCTAAATAGTTTAGGATCCCTGCTGACAGGCAAGGGCACTTTTTAAAATGGTATTATGATCCACATTGCATTGCCATCATTATATATATTTAATATTATATTTTAATGAAGATATTATGCTTACTATTGACAGAAAATCAAAGTATAAAAAGACCATGTGATTTGCTTACAGACACTTTTTTTTTTTTTTTTTTTTTAAACGGGGATTAAAAA
>NW_010126348.1:29537-41920 GCF_000699245.1 Pterocles gutturalis
TTAAAATACAGTCATGCTCAACAGTTAGTTCATGCTAAACAGACTGGCCGCTGAACGTTATATTGACTCCTGGGTCTTCAGTCTTTCTCTAGTGCAAAGGAGAACAATAGCCTCCATTCCCTCTGACAACAAATGCTGCTCTAGTTTCTGACACAGATTTCTAAGTTAAGCAATATAATAAGGTCCACCTGTTGAATAGGTCCTGACACCTGTATCTTATTAAACACTGAAAAACTATGTCAGTATTTACTTTCAAGGAGGGAGGAGACTTGGTATTGCTGGAAGGGCTGGTACTAATGAAATAATCTCAGGTCCAAATTCAACAGTGTTTTTTATTTTATCTTTTTTGATTCTGTTTACATTGCAGATGCTGCCAAAGACAATGAGGTGAGTGATTTTCTCCTTTATTTCTGGATAAAAAGATACAGTTTGTAACAATATGAGGTCCATGAGATCAGAAAAAAAAAAAAAATTAACTCTTAATTAAATGCTGCCAAAATATGGAGATTTCAGGGATAAATCCCCGAGTTTGAGATATGTGGTTTCCATAGAATGGTCCTGGCAACATCCAGGTATTTTTACCTGTAGTTCAGTCTGAGCAAGAAATAGGGCAAGGCCAAATTTAAGTCAGAGAAATTAAGATTTTTTAAAAAATATTTATCTGGTGATGACACTAAGGCTTTCTTGGTGACTTTCAGATTCTAAATAATGTACTCAGAGACTTTAATTTTCTCTCTGACTATGCTGAAGTGTCTATCCTGGGGTCAATCTCTGAAAGAAATGAGGTACCAAGTAATAAATGTCTTTCCACAGATGAGTGGAGACAAGGTCTTTGGGAGTCCAGTGGACAGTAGCAGGGAGTGGAAATCCACTCACACACAGAGATGGTCCCATACTAGCACCGTATATACAGCCTCTATACTGACATACGTACTTTTCCAGGAAGAGCCTGCTCTATTCTCCACACCAACCCTCCCTATTCCCCATTTTACTAGCTGTTACACATATCTACATGGGGCAGATCCACCTAGCTTGTAGCTTTTTGATTAGCTGGCCCTTGCCTCTCTCAAGTTGGTGGCTGACCAGTTTTAAAATGATAAGTTCCAAACTGCAGAGTCTCCCTCCCATGCCACTACCTCTGCTGGGTTATGTTGTGGAAACCTGTGAGCTGTGCCAGGTCTCTGACCTGCCTTTGCAAGTGGGGCTGGGTGTGCTGCCTCCTGCTTTCCAGCCGCAGAGTTTGACATGTGTGAGCAGCCAGGGCTTTGGAGGAGAGGGAAAGGACCAAATGAAGGAAAAACCTAGGTAAACTAACATCCTTTATACTTTTTTTTTTTTTTAAAATGGGACAGCACCTATAAGGAGAGGTGATTTGCTAGGCAAGCAAACCCTAGACTTTTGAGAATGACAAACAGCACATCAAACAGAACGTGAGTTGCACAAGGAACTCCTTTCTTGTCAAATACCAGGAACGATATTCACTTGATAGAAGAAGATTGAGCTCCAAAACCAGGACAGGAACATTTTCAGTCACCTCTTTCGTTAGTTTATACTCCCATTTTCATATATAAGTCTGTAATAAGTGGAGTTCCACTATCAGATGAGAGTCTGATATCCTTTGAACAATTTATTTTCATGTTAATACTTAAATAGGACTTCAATTTTAATTCTGCCTGGGCAGACCCTTTCACCAGTGTAAAAAGTGTCACAGGCTCATACTTGTGTAATAAAGAGACAGAAACCCTTCACATCCTTGAGAACTAATCTCACCTGAATTGACAGACAATTGCAATCAGGTAGAAAAAAAGACTCAACTTTTCTGTAGATGGAAAAGGAGCTGTATTTTTTCCAGTGGCTATATTCTTATTCAGACAGTGAAGTCCTTGAAGGTGCTCAGCACCTGACATGGGTAGTATCACACATATCTCTGTTTGAAGGAATGCTTCTTTTTTGAGGCTTACGCTCAGCTTATATATATGGTGGAGCCCCCACTGACTGTGCTGCTCTAAAGCAGCTGACAAGCTTGTCCAGAAATTTCATATATTCATTATTTCTGTAAGTGAATGGAGAGTGTGAGAAATATGGATTCAAAGAAAAATGATTCTGTAATTGCAGGTAGACTGCAGTGAATACAGGAGGTTAGAGAGAGGAAGACCTATTTATTGCGAAAGACTCTATCAACCTTTTTGTGGCTCTGACGGGAAAACATATAACAACAAATGTTCTTTCTGCAAAGCAGTCCTGTAAGTACAATACTACACAGTAACTCCTGAATAAGCCAAAGCCTGAGATTAGCTGAGTTATCTGGTTATTTCCGTTCCACCTAAGTGCAATCACTTTTTTCAGAGTCCCTACTCTTCTGCTTGTCTGCTTTAATCTGTGTAGACTAATTGCTTTTCCCACCAATAAGGTCCAGCAGATCTAAACAAACAACCTTGATATTTGTGTGAGCAACTTCCTAGTCTAGCCGAAACTGTAGAAGTCAGACAGTAAAAAGAAGAGCCCAATGAGCAACACAGGACTAACAAGACACGTGGACCCAAATCAGGTCGTAAGTATTCAAAGGTGGTACCAGAAACATCTTGCTTTTTATGGATATCATACTGAATTTTTAAAAGAAAATTGTTTACAGATCAGTGCCTTCTTGTCTGCTACAAATGTTTATAGTGTCTTCTCTGTTAGCAAGTTGTTGGCTGAGGACTTCGGTGAGATTTTGGTTCACATTGTTAAG
The DNA here is from genome assembly GCF_000699245.1 of Pterocles gutturalis. Classification (NCBI taxonomy): domain Eukaryota; kingdom Metazoa; phylum Chordata; class Aves; order Pterocliformes; family Pteroclidae; genus Pterocles; species Pterocles gutturalis. The sequence goes on from NW_010126348.1 coordinate 32,269, forward strand.
CTTACTGTCTGCAACGTCTAAGTCCTTCCTTTCCTTTGCAGGAGAAGTAGAGGCTCCTTACACATGAAGCAAGCAGGGGCATGCTGAATGAATTCTGCATGACAGAAGAGCGCTGAGAACAGCTCTACGCTGCCTTATCACAATATCTTAATTGAACTTCATTCATCCTGCCTGTTCTGATGATGGCAAACAAAGCACAGAGTAGGCTTTTCAGCTGTGCTCTGTCACTTGCTGCTTCTCTCTGCTCCAGCATGTTGGGATTGACACTTCTGTCCTCCCTGCAAAGCACTTCCTTGGGATTCTCAGGAGCATTCCTGTTTCTGTAGCAAGCTGGTTTTCACGTGAGCCCTGCATTATATATTTGTCTCCCACAGTTAAAGTTTAACTCTTCTGACAATGCCACCTGATTTTAGTGGACACAAGTCAATTCAGGCAGTGCCTCTGCTTTGCTTGTTGAAGTATCTTCTTTCAATTGCTCACAACTTTTAAAGATACTTCTTTTCAAAGGCTTCAGCTTTCTTAGCAGGGCTTTGATTCTTCCAGTTTTGTAGCTAAATTTTAAAAGCTCATTTTTCTTCTAAATTTGTAGTTTAGCTACTTAATTTGCATGTTAATTGAAATAAATGTTGACCCTTTTTTTTTGTTTTGTCCACGGTGACTTTTGTAGAGAATAAGTTTATTTTATCCATTATTCACAAACGAGATATTTCACAAATTACAGAAAATAATCATAGAGCAGGAGCTAGGAACCAGAGGTAAAAAAACAAAGCCTGGAAGACAAAAGTTGTAACACTAATAATATGCACTAGATGGCCTCGTGTTACTGGAATTTCACAGAATCACAGAATGTCAGAGATTGGAAGGGACCTCGAAAGATCATCTAGTCCAATCCCCCTGCCGGAGCAGGACACCTAGATCAGATCACACAGGAACGCATCCAGGCGGGCTTTGAATGTCTCCAGAGAAGGAGACTCCACAACCTCTCTGGGCAGCCTGTTCCAGTGCTCTGTCACCCTCACCGTGAAGAAGTTTTTTCTCATATTCAAGTGGAACCTCCTATGTTCCAGCTTGAACCCATTGCCCCTTGTCCTATCACTGGATGTCACAGAGAAGAGCCTGGCTCCATCCTCCTGACACTCACCCTTTACATATTTATAAACATTGATTAGGTCACCCCTCAGTCTCCTCTTTTCCAGGCTAAAGAGACCCAGCTCCCTCAGCCTTTCCTCATCAGGGAGATGCTCCATTCCCTTCATCATCTTTGTGGCTCTGCGCTGGACTCTCTCCAGCAGTTCCCCGTCCCTCTTGAACTGAGGGGCCCAGAACTGGACACAATATTCCTATTTACCCTACACTGGCTCTTTTTTCCTTAAACAAATCTGGTCAACTGTAAAACTGTATAAGCTTCATAGCAGTGTCTCTGTTAAATTCTGCCATTTAAATGTAATCATTACTGATTCTGTTCACTTCTGATAACTTGGTTGCTTTCAGACCTGAAGAAATTTCTGTTCTGCTCTTACACATCTATTATCTTCATTAGTAAGCTAATTGATGTCTTTGACAGTTGAGTCATCAGTCAAGGAAATACATTTTCTGAGAATTAAAGCTTATGAATGAGTGACCTTACTGGGCTTACACATGAAGAAAATTTGCTGATTAACAGACAAAGAGAGAGTCTTTCACAAACTACTTCTGTATCAGGGAATTAGACAGTGCCAGAACACAGCTGTGTCTCCATCATCTCTACTTTGAAATTGTTAGTATGGCCCTGAGGTGTCCCTGGCTTGGATCAAAATTCTTTCCAGCAGTTCTCAGGCACATCTTGGGAGGCTAGGGAGCATTCCCAAACAGGAAATCAGATGAAGGCACCCTGTTTTGGAAGCTAAGATAATTTCATAGCAGAGATGTGACTAGACTCAACTAGCTATAAGAGAGATTCTGTTTAACTTGCTAGGACACATTGATGTAACCTTAGACGTTAGTCTGACTTATAACATGAACTGGCTGAACTATTTTTATACTAATTGCCTATTATGCTCAGTACATCTGGAAGAATGATAAAGCTGAAAACAAAAAATGAAAGGAAAAATTATTAATGAAATGCTAGATTAAGTATGTAAATGGAGTGCTATTTTCCAACCAAGCAAACACCATAAAAATAAATACTCTGCATTTCTATGTAAAGTAATATTAAATAATGAGCATATTTAATAAAGGACTTTTTTCCTGACTGTACAGTTCCCTACTATAGTTTTCTGGGTAAAATATCAGTAGCTACCAAAGGTTATGTAAATCTTGGACGGATGGATTTCTTAATGTTATATGCTATTCCCAGTCACAGATGTGTCCTATGAAGCCACAGGTAGCAGAACGGGAGCCTAGGGACTGCTTTTAGGATTGAGTGGGGTTTTCCCCCTGTGAGAGGCTTCAGACTCTTTTCTAAGGGACCGTGGTGCTCTTAGTACATCAAAAACCTGCTCAACACTCCAGATCATTCAAAGGCCACTGAAAGGGATGGGAGGCTACCTCTGACCTTGGCTTTAACTCCCACCTTTCAGAAAGGAGAACACGGGCGTGTTATTTTCTATGTGATACACAAGCAGAAGATACTCACTTTGATGTGCTATTGAGGTTATCATTTAGAATAAACAGTCTTAGCCAAGTGCCAGGATAAAATTGGAAACTTAAACATTGAGACTAATGAAGATGGATGAAGAGTTTCTGTGCAGACCACAGTCCCCTTCTCTTTATAACTGAAGTCAGGATTAATTAGCATCTTCATGTGTCACAGGACAGGCTACCGCTCTGAATGCTGAATCACACAAGTACACAAGGAACATAAAGCTCCTAGAGCGAGGAGTGGGGTCGCTCCCTTCATAGTACCTCCCAGCCTGTGTTTCTGCTCGATGTATTTCTCTCAATAAAATCAGACTTTTATGTGTGGTTTGGGTGGGGAGAAGAGGTGGAGAGCCTCATATTCAGGGGCCATGTTCTTCATGAAACAGAAAAAGCACGGTTCCTTAAGAACAAGCTCTAGTTCCCTACAATGCCAACTTATGGGTGTTACTCCAGAAACACTGTCAGAACAAATCACATTCACATTCTTCATCTTTGCACTTTGTTAACAAAGGCTTAGTTAACAAAGGCCATTTCCATGAAATCAAAGGTTTATGTTTTATGGAAGGTAAAATACGTTATCACAACAAGGGAAAGGAAACCTTCATAAGAAAAAAACTCAGTGAAGATTTTAAACCAGGAAGCTGGAGAGCACTTGTCCATTCCTTCTCCTCATTATCTCCTCAGGCTTACTTTAGTGCACAAACCAGAGCAATATAATCTTTGACAAGTCCTAAGGACACATTTGTTAGCTGAAAAAATCTGTACTGAAACACACATTGACCGTACTGCCTCCTTTCTTTTCCCATGATTGACTTAGTGGAGAAGACTAAGAAGCCAGTACTCAGTTAAGCCATGTACTCAAGAATCCTGCAGGCTGACTGAAACACTAATAAAAGGCTAGGTGCAGATGGCATCTTTTTATCTGCCCTGTGAAATAAAGAGGTTGGAAATCCTTGTAATTCTAATACAAACAGTGTTACATAGACTTTTTTAGTGGTTTATACACTTATCTTCCCACTTTCTCTCAACCCAGTGTGAACTTCTGTGAATAAATGAGGGAGAACACTAGAATGGTGGCATATATCATGCAAATACTGAGTAGAGGTTATTTCCATTTTTCTCTGGCCAAAGATAGGGACATTACATACCACTGAAATATTTTCTAAAAATGTCTGAAAGTCTAGTCAAGTTGCCAGGTATTGAAGTTGCAGGCAAGACATCTGACTAGAAAAACAATGCAATAAAAATTATTCACTGGGTCACGAGATTATTCAGGCATTTTTTTCTTTCTTCTTTAGCTAGACTGTTCACACTAGTACCCCCAGAATTAATTAGATGTGTTGTTGGTAAAGAGACAAATTGTAAATCTGTGCTAAGGTAGTAAGAAACTCTCGGTTAGAGCCACAAGTGCTCATGACCTCTGGCACAAGAACAGCAAGACTCAAGGGCTGTGTGCATGGACTGGTGAAAGAGGCTAGGCAGATGGCTCTGACTATTATGTTCTGAATTAGGACACGTATAAAGCATGAGGATGTAGGCTGGTACTGAAACTAAAGATAAATCGGTGTCAGCAAAAAAATCTGCCTGAATGAAATGTTACTGCTCATCAGCTAGAGTCGTTAAAAGAGATAAGCTGAGGAAGGTAAGGAATCTAATTAGCTTAGTACTAAATGAGAGGAATTAACGGAGGACGTTGGCAGAAAATTCTTCTGTCTATCCTAGGAAACAGACTAAAGCCACCATTACAATGAATTCTAGAAAGCAGGTCCCAGCAATTAGGCAGTAGGAATGCAAATGAGCAAGGTAATATTGTAAGTTTCCCATAGCTTAAAGGCTTGTGGCTCTGGACAGTCAACCGAAAGATTCTCACAACACACACACACACCTTGCCCTGAATGTGTCTTGACTGAGAAAGATCAAAATGAGAAAACAAAGATCAAATTAAGAAAACAATGCCAAACTCTGATGTTTCATCATAATGTCAGAAAATCCAGCAGACAATTTGGGGATATTTTCTGCCTTCTAGTTTGGCTTGTTATAGGATACTCACACCATCTGCTTTAGTATGTTGAGCCATTTAACTGACTGTGTTTGTGGACCAGACCTAGGATACTGTTTCCTATGCAGCCAATGAACATCCACAGGGGTGATTCAGAGCCCTGTAAATTAGAGGTCTAAAATAGTCCACCACAGACCCCTGCATCTACCACAGACCCCTGGGACTCTAATTTGTTTCTGATAATTTCTGATACGAAACAGTAGATGAGAGCAGCTGGAGAGCAATACTTCCCAACATGGAGTGCTGGTGCTTTTTATCATCTCCTGCTAGCATCATGTGCTGGCCAATAGCTGCAGATAACATAACGCTGAGAAGCATACCAACTTTTCCCACACATCAGAGCAAAGAACATGATTTGCAAATTGCTGTAAATGACATCTGAAGAAAATGCTGAAGCTGCCAGACAATCTGGACAATCAAGTTTGTGTGATGAAGCAATGACATAGAAATATGGGGAAGGAAAAATATATGTAGCTTGAGTGAGTTGATGAAACATGCTCAGACCCTGTTTACTAGAAAATAAAATAAAGGCAGCCAGATATTATCATTGAACGGAAAAACAGAACATCTCCTTGCACTCATTGAGGACTAGAGTTTTAAAAACTCTGCACTGAAAAGGTACTCACACATCGCTGATGTAGCTGTTTATATTTGGAGGAGAAGGAAGGTCTTTCACGGTAAGGTCTTACGACATTTTCTTTTTCACTCCTGTGACACGAGGTATTGAAATACAGGTCTGGAAATCAGATGGGTTGGATTCCCAAAAAAGAAACTGCCAGTGCTATAATAAAGCTACTTCACCTGTCCATAAAGCCCACATTGTATTTTCTGATACTGTTACTGTCATTTTCTAGCATGCAAGTACAGCAGATGAAGAGCATGAGTGCTCCGTGTGCTCAATATAAGAAAGGGACACTTAGATGTATGGGTGAGCCACAACCAAGATCCAGGTCTCCTGACTCCTACACTAGCAATTACCCTCTTAAAGACATCAAGAGCAAGATGAAAAATTGCCAGCTGGGCTCTACAGTTGTTATTGCATAAATCATTCTTCAGATCAGACTAGAATCCCATGTGTCTGGATTGAAGATAATACCAGGCGACTGTTGAGGTGTAATGGCACATAATCCACATTCAACTGGCTTCATTATGTCTGGTCAGCCCAGAGAGCTGCATTCTGACCCTGCTCTAAATCACTGTGATACTGCTCACACTGTTTACACTAAATAGCTCAAAGGCTATCTCATGCTTGTTGAGTGTTTCTAGATATTACAGTTATTCAATATTTCTGAATCTTTTAATAATACTAAGTATTTTTGAGAAAACAGGCCCTTAGTGTCAAAACTTAGAGAATGTAAGTGAAAGACATTTTCAACTATTTGATCTTAAGAACATAAGATCTTACTCCATAAGACTCTCTAACATGTGTCTGCAAAGGGAACTGGTAAAAAAAAATGTCACCACCAAAATACCAGTGAAGTTCTCAACACTGCACTCTCTATTTCAGACGTGTGCCAAGAAGAAGACATCTTACAAGTTTAAGCTTTCATTGAATCTGCATTTTCATGGCAATGTCTTGCTTTGGAACATCCTTCAGCTGGCTCAAATATAAAAAAATAGATGGGAGAAAATTAAAAGCAAGTCTTGAGCTAATGGAATGGGTAAACAACCAGGATAGGGTGCTAAATTAACTCTGATCACATTAGCATGTAAGTTTAGAAAAAGACAGAAAAAAAAATCTCTCCTAGCAGATTGGACACCTTTAACAGTAAAGGAGATTGGAATGCTATCCCATTACTTTTGCACAAAACATGCAGACTCCCACATGCTCTGTTTAAACAGATAAGTTGCCCTCTCTCTCCGAAGGTTTTAAAAATACAATGCAGAATATCAGAGTACCAAAGCTATGTATTTCAGTAATGAGCAATGATCAACACACATATAGTGTATTAACCAAGGAGCAGGAAAAGAAACTGGTGACTGAGGAAATACAGATTATTTTTTTTTGAAGAAAAAAATGGTTATAATATTCTACATAATCATTTTCAGGAGAGAGGTCCTCTTTTGAGTTTAACAAGCCACATGGACAAAAAATATGTATCTGTCATGAAAAAGAAAACAAAACAAAAAGTTAATCAAGAAACGTGAGACAGACAGACTTGCCTAGGAACCTTTCCCAAAAAGGCTATCCCAACCATTCTCTGTGACATGGAGCTCATTATCTCCAGTTTTATTCTGTTCTGTTTAGGCTTTCATACTTCATGTATCACTATGACAACACTAATCATTGTCTCACCTTTTTTTCTCCAATTCAACTGAGGTAACCATCAATGTAAAACAAAACAGACTAATACTAAAGTGAATTGAAATAACTCTGGTATTCTTCAGAGAACATTATTCAAACTTACCATTCTTACTTGCGCTAATGTACCTGATGCCTTTTGGTTTTTTGGACTAATGACTGAACAAATTCCGTACAGATTTTTGGCTGCTTTCTCCTCAGTCTCAAATATTACAGATTTCCTTGCAAAAACCATTAAAGAAGCAAAATTTCCTCTTTGCTTTGCAGAAGATAAATAAACCATAATCAAAACAACTAAAGTCTGGTAACAGTTGGTTTCTGGGATTCAGTTCCTTGAGGAACTGGGAAACGGAGGCAGTAACAATCTTCCTTAGGAATCACTAAGAAGGAGGCATAATCAAATTCAAATAGCAATCCAAGCTGTGCATCTACCTGTCCTCGGACAACTCATAAGCATGTAACAAGATTTTCAACTTTTATATTACAGAATATAAATACTTTGACAGTTTGGACAATTTCTAGCAATGCAAAGCTTTGTATGCAAGTTATATACACCATGAGTTACATGAATTAACTTATCAACTGTCCATAAGGGCATATTTTCATCCTGTGAATGAACTCACTTCAAGTCACAGCACAAAATTTGTTTTACAAATGCATGCATCATTTCTTCCACAAATCCTTCCATAACTAAAGAATTCGTGAGAAGTGATTTCATGACTTTGTAAACCTGGTAACTTTATACTCTTGCAAACAAGTGTGCAATTGTCCAAGCTGAGACCACCTTCCCTAAAGGGAAAAGACAGGTAGTCCCAGAATCCTCTATATTTAAATTATGTCTCATGGCCAAACACATGGCCAGTGCAGATATGAGTTGTAACATCTGGATATGGATACAGACAGTATGGTGGCATTTCAATGACTCAGTCAGACAACAGCAAGTATTAGCAATCAGAAGTAAATATTTTTACAGTATCAGTGCTACACTAATCCCAAAGTTTTTATAAAATATTCTTGAGCTTTTTCAGGGTGAAGAGGGGCATATGCATATCATAAAATAGAACTCATTCTCTCAAAGTTTAACCTTGTTAAGACAGAATATTTCTATGTGAAGAAGACACAAAAAACCTGAAGCTAGATATTTAAATCTTGGTAAAAATACTATGGACATGTAAGAGGGAGGAAGCCTGTATACCAGAATCCCTTTCATTCAACTTTATCATGTATCAGTTGTGGAGAGGAGCAAAATAGTAATTGCTGACTCAGTGATGCAGGTGAGACTCATTAGGTACCAATTTCTTATAAATAGAATGAAAGACTCTTTACAGAAGAAAAGAGTGATAGCTTGGGATTTAGGGTGTGTTAAGGTGTTTTCTAAGAATTATGTTGATGGGATAGGAGCAGATACAAGGGCAGTGATACAAAAAAAATTGTTAATGAGGAATTACAGGTATAGTAAATGTGTTTAGTCTAGAAGATTTTCTCAGCTTGAAGTTTCTGCTTAGAGCTATATGGGTATTTAATAAGGTGTTCCCTTAGAAGCTTTAAGTTTTGAAATGTTGATGAGATTTTGCTAACCAATTTATCTGCAGTTAGTGCCCAATTTTGAGATCAATTGGGATGGAGAGCATACATTGTCTCAGAAGATTAAAGCATAGAAACATCTCTTTGGGAGACTGCTAAGTATTCACAGTCTGTGGGTTGCAGACTTTTTTCTTTAAAGCATAAAGGAATGCATTAACTCCCTCAGGTCTTTTATTTTTGATTCAATAATACTTGTGTTACAGAAATAAGATTATGAAACCTCCCTAAAATATAAACTTGTTGCAAGTAAGTCCAAATAGCTTCTACCAGCTCTAAATGAGAGGTTTCAACACCCTGGATAAAAGGAAGCAAAGCCAATGCTTTAATATTAGTTTAAGAAACAATAGTGTCTTAAATTTGTAAACTTCTCAGTAGTGTGCTATATTGTGGTATATTCGATTATGATTCGTGTTAAAAGAAATGGAGAAGAGCTGCTCTCCTGCTGTGCTGGAGAAAACTACAGCAGCCATGGCCCAGAAATCTCCCTTCTCAAGGATCCTTCTTGCAGTTTAGGAATGAAAGAAATGGGACAGTAATGGGATTGTGTGAAAGAATTCATCCTCAAGACAGAAAGGGTATTTGACTTGGTTGTAAAGAAACCAGAGACCAAAGATAAGGGTATTTGAGTTGAGCATTCTCATTAACACCACTGATTGAATTGTAATCTGTGTTGCAGGGATGGTCTTTTTGTTTGTTTGTTTTTTTAAAAAAATATCTGAAAGTAACTTCCAGGAAAGATGTGACAACACAACCCCCTTTCCAGTAAACGCAGTTGAAATGCAAATTAGGAAAGAGGGCATGATGATATTCCTATGCTGAGCTAGTGCCCTCCTCGTGCACAATGAAGTACCTCCTCAGGCAGTATGGCATTTCTGTATAACTACACATCATTTTACAACATCACAACTGAACCATACACCAAGGCAAATTCTAGCATTTGAAAGCACACATTAGGAGTTTCCCATTAGTATTTGCAATCCTTGTGTGGTTGAGGACATTGTGAGTAAAAAGGTGCTTAAAACAAAGGATTGTTCTCACAATGACAGAAATGTCATAGGTCTGCCTTGGTTTAAGAGCATGTTTAAATG
>NW_010126349.1:0-2084 GCF_000699245.1 Pterocles gutturalis
CAGAGGCTGGGTGAGAAGGTACAAAGATGGAGGTTGGATGTGAAGCTGGAGGTCAGGCGCGAACGCGGAGGTGGCTGTCGGGCACGTGGGGAGGGGTGTGCAGGACCACAGCCAGTGTGCAGGACCACAGCCCGCGATGCTTCAACTTCCCTGCAAAGTTTGGCAGGGGGATGGGGTGCAGCAAGTGGGTGCTACTGCGTCAACGGTACCTGGCATGCAGGTATGGGACACTCTGTGCGTTGTCCCTGGGCTGGCCATCTCGTTTGTCACCGCAGCCGGCGTGTGCCATTGTCCCGGGTGATGCTGTGCTGAGCGCTGGCCTCCCGCTCCGCCGGGCTGGGGCCATTTGTGAGCATTTCATCGTGCTCTGACAAAGCTGCTGACAGCGAGGGCTGCCGGAGAGGGAGAGGAATTGTTATTCAGGGCTGGTCCCAGCGCTCAAATCTTGCTCCTTCCTGAGCAGGAGGGAGAAAGGAGCTGGAGTGAGTCTCCCCATGGCTTTGGGTGCGAGTTAAACAACTTCACGGCGCAGAGCTGAGCTGGTCTTGTTGGTGTAAACCACTTTAAAAAATATGGGTGTTTGGGGAGAAATATCAATCTCTATTTAACAGCACTTTGGCTTATTAACATGGAAATAGCTTTGCAAATGTAAATCTCCTTATGCTCCCTGACGCCTTTTGTTTCGGTTCCGAGCTCCCTCCCAGCTGGCAGGGGGACGGGGGCTAATTGGCTGCTGTTGGATTGCTGGCGGCTCCCTGGCCTCAGTTCTCCCACAAACAGAGCTGCTGCGCCCCGGGTACCCCAAACTCCTCCCACAGCGATGAAACGCTTTGTGACACTCCATGAGAACCTTTCTAGTCACACCAGGCCAAAGCATTCCCCCACACAGCCCGGGCTGCGCCGGGTGCCTCCATCAGCCGCCAGTCCTCTGCCGGCAGCCCCAAGAGCAGGAGATCTGTGTGGAGCCATGGAGAAAAAGTCCAGAAGAATTAACCAAAGCATGACTGCAAAGTGCTTTAGCTAAAACGCATTAAAGCTAATTAAGCTAAATTAACCAAGGCAGCTTTGTCTCTTTGTGGGCTCCTAGAGCAGGGATTAGCTGCCTGAAACTAATGCCCACCTTCCGCTGATCCCGCCTTCCGCTGATCCCACCTGACCTCCCGGATGCCCGTGCAGGAGCACAGAGACGATGCTGAGCTGTGGCTGCCCGCAGCGCAGGACCTGGCTGCTGCCCCGGCTGCTGCCCTGGGGTCCCTCCACTGTTAAATCTGGCTGGAGGCCAGCCCCAGGTGACGGGCTCGGCTTTGCCGTGGGCTGCAGCCAGTGTCGGGGCTCCTGGGTACCCGGCGGCTGGCAGAGGGGGCACACAGCACGGTCTGCAGGAGGAGGAGACAATCTGCTGCAGAGCATCTTCTTCCTCTGCATGTGGACTGAAAGCTTCAGCACAAACTGATCCTCTTGCGTTGTTTCGGTTAAAAACTGGAGAGTTCGTGAATCTCCAACGATCGTCAACTTCAGTGGCTCCATTTCTTTAACCTACCACTCTCCAGGTGGGGCTGGCTCTGGAATGGTGGATCCAGGAATCAATCCCTTTTACTTTTGCGGCTGTGGTGGGTGTTAACAGCACCAGAGATGGTCCTTCCCACTTCAGCCAAAGGTTCATCCCTCCAGGTTCAGAGATACACTTAGTCTCCTGGCTGGAAGGGATGCACCGAGGTATCTGTTGGAGTTCTCAGCGGCAGGTACCTGTGGAGAGAGGCGAGAACTCCTGCTAAAGACGAGATATTCTGAGAGTATCTGTTTAAGTGGGGAGTTCAGCCGAAGTTACGTTTGCTTCTAACTTAATTTGCAGAAGGGGGGTTGTGACCCGGCGGAGCGCTTCCCAGAAAACGCTCAGAGGACTCATCCTGAGTTCGGCGAATTCAGCGCTGACTCTGACCCAAAACACCCTATCCATCCTCAGATGTTTGTCCTTCCTCCCCTCCTCCGCATTCCTACAGGGAGCTGCTGAGCCCGGCACATCCCCACGCTCCCTGTCTGGCTCAGCTTAACCCCTCGGCTGCTGCAGCTCCTCCGCCTCCGCG
>NW_010126350.1:0-9410 GCF_000699245.1 Pterocles gutturalis
GTTAAACAGGACAGGCCCTAAAACCGATCTATAATATAAATATTCTATAATGGTTGTAAGGACATGCAGAGAACTGTGTAATCCAGGTTCGGTTTTTGGGAACTTGTCAAGAGTTGACTCTGGCACAGATTCTCCCAGCAGATTATGAAACTGAGGCTTTTTCAGGGTAGATAACAGCAAGTCTTTTATTGCTTGAGGTAGCAGAAGTCAAGGTTCAGGAATGCATCTACAGCCAAGTAGTGAAATGTGAACAGCCAAGAGCAACTGTCAGCTTTCTTATTCCATGGGAAGGGCAAATAACTAGCCAGGCTCAGTTTGCTGGAGAAGTGATGCTGAGCCACTCAGTTAACAGCTTTTTCCTGGCTGAGGGAAAGACATGTTTGGCCACCTGAAAGTACTTGATGGTGGTAGGTGAAAGCTGCGGTCATGAAAATGAAGTCTGTGTGAACTAAAAATGTCTTCTGCAAAATGGGCTTGCAATTTCAAATGAGAAAGCAGCATATTTTTCAGTAGGAATGGCTTGAGCTACAATCAAAGTACTACTGAAAGAACTATGTCATCTTGGGATTGTACCTAAGAAAGATGTAGGGTATAGAACTGCTAATCAAAATGTACAAACTGCTGGTGATGTTTCATCTGCTATAGTGTATTCAGATTTCTTCCTGTTCAAGAAAGCTTTGGAATCAGAGTGAAACAGCTGCAAGATGGGTTTATTTCCACCACTTCGGGTTGCTTTTCTAGGCTAAGCAAAACTGAGAAAGGGCGAGACTGTATTCTCAGTTTCAGAACTGTCACAGGGCTAGAGACAGTAGTAGTACTATAGCATATTGACACAAGAATAAGTAGTTGTAAGCTGATCAGACTGAAAGCCAGCTGAATTTCTTAAAGCACCATGGTACTAGAATAGCTCTCCAGACCAAGGTAATAGAGTAAAACTTGCAACTGAACTTTGCCCCCAAAAAACCTTTTTGTTAAGTTCCCGTATTGCTGTGAGAAATTGTTGGTTGTCTGTTTCAATATAACAGAAGAAATTTTCCACATTGGAATTTTCTAACAACCGGAACTTATTGCAAAAGATATTTCCAGAGTGCTAAGAACACACCATGAATTGCTGTTTCATTTCACTGCTCTACAGTGGCTTCTGGAGTAAGGTCGTGCCCTCGTTACTGACTTCAGGAAGTTTATTTTGCCTCAAACTGTTGTAGAAGGTCTGGATGTTGCTTTTGAGCTGAGCTGTTTGTTACTATGTGTAACAAACCTTTTTGCAGTTTTAATGTCTTTCAGAGTATCCCACCACAGCAGTTCTGAACAGATTTTTGTTCTGGATCATATATGTATGCCCTAACAAAGCCATAATAAATGCATTGTGGATGCTGCTACATCCAAAGACAGTGGTACCACTACTACGTGGCAGTTAGTTTAAGGGAAAAGATGAGAGAAGAACCTGAATACTGGAACTTGAGAAAGTACACTTAACAATATTAATAGCTCTTTTAGAGCATTGATAACTGTAAACTGATATTTCCTTTTTTCTCAACAGAAGGATCAAAACCCAGCAGAATGCAAGCAGCAGTGAAGCAGTGTGTATGTGGCCTTGAGGATTACCTGCACTGTAATAGCCTGAACACAACTATTAGTTACTTACAGCCTTATGTTTTGTATCTTGGTAGAGTTAAGTAACCAATTTGTTAAAAAAGGAAATCAAACACATAAGAACCAGTTTAAAGTGTAGGTTCAATCTACCTAGCATTTTAACAATATAATTTTCTGCCAATATGTAGAATGCAGTAAATCCCCTAAAGCATGAATGTTAATTCATTGCTACATAGTTTGGTTCTTGTGAAGTCTTTGTCATGTAGCTATTAGACTGCAGCTGATTATCAGAACTGTTAACTGAGACCAATATTTGTTTAGAGAAAACTCTCTCCTGAAGAACCAACCAAAGTATTTTTCAGCCCAGTAGTCTGAACGGGTTTAAGTCTGCTTGCACTAGCTGTGCCTTCATTACTTTGTTATAGAAATGGCAGTGACTTGTACTAACTAGGAGATGAAGATGCATTTTGAATTTGACTACTTGAGAAGACTAGTATAACTTGTTTAATTTCCAATGAGACCACATTAAACATTCATAACTGTCAGCTTGTTTATGCTATGGGTTTTGTATTTTATGTGACATAGTGATCTACAGAAGAAACCTAGTCATCATATTAAGGTTATTGTTTACCACTGGGGTGTGAATAAAACCTAGTATTTTCAGAAGCTAGTCTTGTTTTATTATGATGTGTGTATCTGCATGTGTAAACTGGTAAGGCATATCTTTCATGCTGCAGTTCACTTTTTATTAGAAGCAAAAGTTGAGAGTTAGTGAAAAGTAAATCATACAACACTTTAAAAACAAACACAATAGTTTGGAAACTTTGATCTATACTTTCCACTTGCAGTGTGACACTTGTGAATATGAGCTAGATATTTCAGTGACTGGTCAGCATTGCCATTTTGGAGAAGACAAGTTTTTAGAAGTGGGGCTAGATCTGATAAAGGACTTCAATATTGCCATGCCTCACTCTAAGGCATTGGTGGTGATTATGAAATCTGGTGCCAAGAAGGGTGCCTTGGACTTTCAGTCTATGTAGACAGAGATAGGTCGTTCTGAACAAAATCTGCCCTACAGCCTAAGGGAGTGCTAGAACACTTAGCTGTATTCTAGTTTGTATTCACTGTATCAAGTACCTACAGAGGAGGTAACAAATCCAAAGGAATTCCTCTCTTCTCAGATAATGTTCTGTTCACTGTGCTTATGTTTGCGCATTCTTGTTCATAATCTGTCTATATTGGATGTTCATTGTCATTTGACACGTGAGCTAGAAGATCTCTCTCGTGGTAACTTTGCCTCTAGCCTAGCAGTGGAGGTGCTCTGGAGATGTGGATTTGAATGCACCCAGCTTGAAGAGGCTATGAACAGATGTCTTCCATTTGAATTTTCCCAGTTAATAAGATGCTACTGCACTCTATGCAGTCTTGTCCTTTACATAAATATAGAAGTTCTGATCTTTTAAGAAAGTACCCAGATAACTTTTTGAGGGATGGGAAGGTTCTCATAGGGTTGGAAAGAAATGTCCACCCTAGCCATGGATCTATTTCTGCTGTAGCTATGTTTTGTTTTTTTTTTCTTTTTTTCCTTGCCACTGATACACTGACCTAGCCATAAAGGTGCTCTTTGAAAACAGCAGCGTAAGCAGGAAACACCAGTCACATGAGGATCCTTATTTCCCCTGAGAGGAAGATGGTCTTTGTGTGCTCTGACTAAACTGTTTTTTTTAATAATTCCTTGAAGGCTTACATACCACACTGCTTCATTTCAGAATCGCTGTCAGGCTTCATCTTTCTCCTCTCCAGATATTTATGGGTTTGGGAGAAGGAGCTCTTGTTATCTATAGCTGTATATAGAACAGTACTGTCAAAGCTGTGCTCTAAGGTGTTTCTTAGGTAACCCATAGATCATTGTAAAGAAAAATAGAGTAATGAAAGGTTAACATCACACTCTGGTAGCTGTGTGTTAAAGTAGATGTTGTTGTGTTCTTGTGATGACATAAATCCTGACAGAATATGCTTATCCTTTGAGGCAGTGACTCTGCCAGGTGTTTTGGTATCACCTGGTCTCTTGTCTGAACATCTCCCCGGATTAAGTTTAAACTTAAACTTCAGGGCATGCTCAGATCACACTGGTATGTTATGAGCTTGAGTGGTCATTAATACAGGTCTTTGGGGTTCAAACTCTTGGGCATGAGAAGTATCTGAAGTCCTTACTTAGATCTAGCCCATTTTTTTTTTTTTTACTAACAGCATCTGGCAACTGTATCTTAACAAGAGGAAGCACTGTTAGAAGTTGTCCAATGAATTTCAGAAGTCACTGTTATTAAGAAATGTGGCTTGTGTTTCAATTGCTTTCTCATTTAATATCTTTATATCATACAATGGGATACAATATTTGAAAAGGGGAGTTGGTAGATATCGAAGCTCACCTGCAGCCTGCAAGATCCAGAGCCATGAATCTGTCTCTGACTTATTTTGATAAGCGTCTCTCTGGATTGACTTACTAGTTCCAAATCAGCACTTCTTGTGCTCTCCAGACTGCAGCAAAAGGAAGGATTTAATCACACAAATTGAGGTGCCAGTTCTTATGGCATTGGTTAAATAAAAGCTGGTTTGGTGCTTAACGTAGTTTTGTGATCAGTTACACTTTTGTTTAGCAATTCTGAAAGGCAGTATGTAGCAGGAACATTAAACTTGCAACATTGATTGGATTATTGACTCATTCTTTTCACTCCTCATTAGTTTATACCAGCTGTAGAGAAAACTGTTTAGTATTTGAGGAAAATAAGTCACCTTCTTGTTAACAAGTTCAGCCTGGAAAGATGTGTTGATCAAATAGGATTTCTTGGTCATTTGTTGTAGTACTGCACCAGAGTTTAACATCTGTGTGAATAATGTCTTCTGTCCAATTTTGGTTGCTGTATTGAAGGAAGAATTGTCTTGGGGAAAAATGGGGGGTTGGTAAGGAAAGGGGTGGGAAAATTAACTGAAACTTTAAACACTAGGCATATCAACACTTCTTACCAATGTCTCCCATGGTTAACTAGCTTCTTAAGATCAGATTCTTAGCTGGATTCTTGGAACTGATGTTTCCCAAGCTATATAGCAGATATTGTGATTTTGACATGCTTTTACTTGTTAAATGAAAACAAAACGAAAACAATAACAAAAAAACCCCACCAAAACAGCAGAATATAGAAAACTGCAGGAGTCAAATGTGTTCATCTTTGCCTTCAAGCTGGTACTTAAACTTTCCTTGTGTTTTAAGGCCTATTGTTGTAGACCTAATTCAGAAACTGATAAGGAACTTATGCATGAATGGACGATTAGCTTGTCTGCCAAATATTTCCTATTTCCAAAGGTGTCTGCACAGCGGTTGGTTCTCAGATGCCTTGTGTTGGGAAGGAGGATTGCATTGTGGCATTCCCAGTGGCTTAAGAAAAACAAAATGCTAAACTCCTCAGTACAAAGAGGACAGTCTGATAATGAAAGCATTTCTGTATGTAACTCCCTTTATGGATGGCTAGGTTGGAGCTAGAGCTGTACAGGCATCAGAGGAGGTAGGCTCAGCTCTACAGCGCTTCCTCCTTTGTTCCTTCATTCTGAGCAGATGTAGCTTCCTCCAATCCAAGACTTGTACAAGTCAAGTCACTGCTACTGCACCTTCAGTTTCATTTCTTAATAACTGCTTGGTTTTATTTGAGATGCCCTGGTTCTCTTCAAGAGGATGTTGAAGTCATTATTTTTAATTGATAATGCTTACCTAAAGTGAACGTGAATCCGTCTACTGGAAATAGTAAGTCTTAATTCCATACACCATTAAGAGGAGTTGGAAATTTGTCTAACATGATGTGTTGGACAAGACTTGTCTCATTAGTCTTTAAATATTCCTGTTAAGACTTCTGCTCAGACCTTGTAGTCTTCCACATTTGGCCTGTGTCTTGGCTTTTGTGGGAAAATCACAGAAAGTGAAGCAGACAAGACAGAGCACAACAAGCAAAAGATAAGCTTTTCCACATTTGGGTCTGCTTGGTGTGTACCAGAAGTGGGTGCACAAGGAGTGTGAGAGTGTGGCGTAAGGGCTCTTGTTTTCACAGGTACCTAACCAGTGTGCTGAGTTGACAAGAAAAGTTGTCTCTGTAGTTGCAGAGGGGGCTTGGCTCCTGAACTTAGTTGTTGTGAGCTGTGCTGCTAGGTCCTCAAGGGTTGTGAGTATTCACCTAAACTTATGTTTATCCTGCAGTAAAGGAGAAGCAGCATGTTTTGAACTCACAGCAAGTTTTACTCAGCACTGGGTGATCAAATCTAAGAAATATCAGTTCATTTAAATCCTCTTCCAGGCTGGTTTTGCTCTACAATGTGTGCTAAAGTGCTTTTTAATATTTTAGAAGACAGCTGTCTCTGAAGTGCAAGGGTCTTTAGAAGAGCCAGGCTGGAGCAGCTGCAATGCCAATAGTCTGTGCATTGCACAGAGTTTCTTCGTTTGGTGCTGCTGTGGGTTACAGGGAATACTAAGGCCTGGGGAAGTGTGATTGATAGTTAAGTCTTTCATCTATTTATGCCTGGTTTACTGTGAGGTATAGATGGATGTGTCTGAGATGGAGTTCATAAAAGGAAAAGTCTGCCCCCCAGATCACATGTTCTGTGCTTCAGTGTTCGGTCAGCAATGAGTTCCAGTGAAGTGACTGGGAGATGGTAAAGGTCAAGAAAATCCTTAAAGAAGTAACCACTTAATATCTAATTATTTTAATCATATATTGCAACACATCTATTTGTCAGGTACTTCTTAACCTTTGACTACTTTTTTCCTCATTTTCTTTCTGTCTAGCAATGACCACCTCATATTTCATTTAGACACTTCTCAGTAATGGAAGAAATGATGATGCTTCAGGGTTGTCCCTGAAGACAGGTTCAGCATCCCTTTGAAACTAATAGTTGGTACCTGGTGTCAGGCTGCTGTCTGCAGGTTCATTACCCAGGAGAACACTAGTAAAATTATGGGCTTTTTAGTCTTTCATGGTGGCTTCCCAAAACAATGTTTAACTTGCCTCAGTGTTTAAAAAGAACACTTTAATTACTCTTACCATAATTATTCTTTAATTAAGGTTACATATACAAAATTTCAACTGCTTGAGTCTAAGTTGTGGAGCTTATGGTATAGGAGACCAGTGTATTTAACAACCAAACATTTATGTTACCAGTATCGACTTTGAACATGGAAAAGGGAAAATTCAATAAGGAATAAATGGATCTTAGATGTAAAAACTTTTGAGGACCAGATTCAGCAATTTTTCAGGTTGTAGTATTTAAGTTTTGACAGTAGGAGGCATCTGCACATCAGATATTTCAGGAGGAACAGATGCAGAACCTGCCTATTATTTAGTGCAACTTCAATAACGGTAGTGGATATGGAACATTTAATGTAATTGTGGTAGTTTACATATTTAAAATCTCAGTGGGATATGTAGTGTGCTTAACTGTGACGAATGTTTTGGTCTGTGGGTTTTGGTTTTTTTTTTGTTTTGTTTTTTCAAAATGCTAATGTAAGAAACGTTTCTGGAAGTTCAGTTTTAACTTCCATCTAGGAAAATGAAGTTATCCTTTACTGGCAAATTATGCACTATTAAATTGGTATATCTTGTTCTTTTTACCATGAAACTTGTCACTATTTCATCTTACCCTGATCTCCTAGGTTTTGACTGGTCTGGTGTTTTTGGTCGAATATAGTGTACTTGAAATGGCTGTTAATATTTTTCATGTTTACTTCTGATCACATGCCTAGGTGAATTTCATCAGGAATAAACAATTGTGAGTCTATACATTAGCAGAGTATGTCCATCAGTGTCTAGTGTTGGGTTAAAAATTTGACATTCAACACTGTGAAGAACTGTATGCTATAGTAGGCTGAAGTAGTATGAATTTAGATCCTTTCTCCTTATATTTGATTAAAATCTTTGGCCTTCCATATCAGTCACAGTTTTTTCCTTTGATTAATTGTGGATTATTGTTACCACTGAGAACAAGGAAAAAAAGCTCACATTTAAATATATAGATCTGGATTATGTGTTAGTGTCCTTAAGTGTTACAATGCAGTCTTCCAGGCGAAAAAAGTTCTTGAATGCTTGTTAACAGACTAACTTGTGGGACTCCTAAGTCTAAGGCTAGTTTCCATACTCCTGGTTAGTGCATTTACTTGGAATAAAATGGGTGTTCCCTTATAGCAATGGAGCAGCAGCCAAAACTGTACAGGTGAGTTATTAGAAATTAGTAATCTGTAGGTTTCGTTCAATGTCCTATGCCTTACATAAACTCAGTATTTTAATTGTTTGGTATAGATGAATACATTTTAACCAGTTTATGTTTTAGTTTGACACAATCAGGAGTGAAGAAGTAGATGCAAAACACATCAGGTGAAAAGGCAGGAGATTCTTACCTCGTTCAAGCAGTGTGTGAGACTCCTTGTATGTGCATCAGCAGCTGAAGATGCAGATATTTCTGCTGCAGCAATGTGCCGCAGATTGACACAACTGCAAATGGTGTTCGGATCTTCTGGAAACTAGCATGTGCCTCTGGTAAAATAGGTGTAAGATGGTTGTGAGAATGAACTGTATCTTACAGTGTATATATTAAGCTCTAAGGAGAAGGGTCTATTATTTAGATAAATGGATATTTAGGATGTTAATGTCCTTTTTTTTCATTCAGTTTTTGGCTAGCAAGTTACCTTTGCTACTGTTTTTGAGTGTCTTCCACTTACCTCAGGAAAGATAAAACAGCTAAATAACTTTGCCTTTATTACCTTAATTGTTTACCTTTCAACAATTTATTAAAATTAACTTTGAACTTCAAAAGTAAAGATTATAAGAGGAAATCCTTTTTAAAATGTTATCAGAGATAAACTCCATTAAAGCTATCATTAATATTGATTTTTTTTTTCTGATGTGTAAAAAAACCTGCTGACCTATGCTACAGCATGACCCGCTTCCTAGCTGCCAAGATTACTGTGAGGAGGGTTTTTTTATAACCATGTTAAATACATGTTTAAAAAAAACAGTGCTCTCAAACATGGTATGAAATTTCCATCATTCAGTTTACATTGGCGTTGGTGGCCAAATGCAGCTATGTGGGCTTTCGATTTACATCTAATACATCAAAAGACTTTAAAATAAATTGTTTAATATTAACCTTAGGTCACTTTTCTACTCAAATAAATGAATTCAAAAGCTAACCTCAGCAGAGAATCTAAAAAATAAGCAAAGGTGTGGCAATAAAGCAGAATAACAAGAAAAATGGTCCTAGCTCTTTGCCAGGTTTTTGGGGGGGTTGTTTTTTTTTCCTAGTCTGCTTTTAAAATTTCGAAGTAGTGAGGTTCTAGTGTTTCCTTGGGGAAGTGATAGGAATACTCACTTTCTTTACACATCGCTCAAACTCCTGCAGATGCTAAAGATGTATTTTATATATACAGTAGAAGCTGTTTCTCCCCAGCCCCTCAAGAGCAATTCGAAAGGGTAGGGATAAAGCTGTTCTACTCCGTAGTGCATCAGGCTCTCCCCTTCGTTTAATGGAGTGACGATGGTTTAAATATCAGGGTGTCGCTGAAAATTTGCACCGGTTTTGTTAGACTTCAGTCAAAAAAACACACAGAAGGGGTGGGGGCTGTGCTGTTTTTCCCCATGGGGAAAAGCTGAGGAAATCTCTTACAAACAAATACTGCTAGAATACCCCCCTGTGAAAGCACGAGTGCTATTGAGCATTTGACTTGTTACAATACAGGAGTTGATGTAACCGGGGGGCCGGGTGGGGCGAGCTGCTGCCGGGAG
>NW_010126351.1:0-247 GCF_000699245.1 Pterocles gutturalis
TGGGTGGGAGGGACAAATATATCTGAAATCTACAGCTTTCCCCTGTCAACTTTAATGAAAAAAGGGAATTTTTTTTTCTTTAAGGAGCATCTGTGGGAGTAGAAAGCCAGCAGCCATTCCTGGGCACTCGTGTTCTCGGATGGGGACAGGGCTGGAACTAAACCACCTCTCAGAGGGCAATTGGCAGTGCTAGAAGGTAGATGTGTGCTACGCAGAATGCACCTGTGCAGGGAGGAGGCTGGCGGCT
>NW_010126351.1:292-25999 GCF_000699245.1 Pterocles gutturalis
CCGGGCTGGGAAAAGATGGATGTGTGCATCGGTCCCATGCCATGAAGCATGGGAGCATGACACCAAGCTGCAGCCTCGGCACAGCCCATCGAGTGCGACCTGCCTGATTCCTTGTGTGCAAAATGTTAGAATTCCTGGGAAACTGTTTGGGAATAAAATTAAATATTTATGGAAAGTAGGGAATATCAAGAGGGATGTGTTTGGCACCTGATGGCACGGCGCAGTTTGGTTTTATGGTTTATAATCCCATTGTTGCCATGCTGTCGTAGCAGAGATGCTAACGCTGCTGGGGCGAGGGCCAGCCCAGCTCCTCTGCTGCCAGCGCTGCTTCACGCACTGTGGAGCCACCAGAGTTTATGTGGAAACAGAGACGGGATGGGTCTGTGGCAAAGGGGTCTCGCTGTGTCTTTGTGAACCCCTGGCAAGCTCTGCTCTGTCTCACCCCTCCATCAGTGCCATGGAGATGCTGATGCCCCCGGGCATCATTTTGGAGCTTCAAAGTTTCCAGCTGGATATTTTTTTTTTTAAGCGTTTAGCTAGTACCTGCAGCTTTGATGGTTATCTGGTTTAGGTCAGAAATTGGTGAGGCTGAGTCTTTCCATAAACGGAAAGGAGCCCATGGCAGGCTGTGCATCAGGCATCTGCCTTTGCCAGGGGTCTTTCCCATTTCTATGATCTATGTACTGCCCCAGGGAAAAATTAGGGGTATTACAGGGGAATTAGGACAGATAAACTTTGCATCACCAGGAGTCGACACAGGCAATTTGGTAACTTCTCCCACCTACAGATTCCCACAGGCTCTGTGGGACTCCCGTGCCTCCTGCCATGCCGCTGCATCCCAGAAGCTTTCACCTGCCCCACAGCAGAGGGGGAGCCTGAGGCGGGGACGGCCAGGACTTACCTGCTGCCCCCTCCCAGAGTCCAAAATATAATTTACAAATCCTAATTCTTTAACTATAGCCCCATCTAATGGTACGATCCCAGCCACTCCCTGTACAAGGCTGGTGTTTGGGTGGATGCGAATCCTCCTCCGGAGCTGGGTGGCACAGTGTGCCAAATCCAGCCCGCCAAATGTTTCTGGCTGGGGACACAACAGACCACTGTCACCACACCTGGGCCCACCAGCAGCTCTCGCCGTGCCCCAGCCTGCTCCTTGCAGCACCAGTATGGGTTTTCCCCACCTTCATCTCCCTTTTTTTTTTCACTATTAGTGATTTTAATTGAATTTAAGCTCTTTGTAGGGTTAAGGTACAAAAGGCCACAAGAAAAGAGGGTGGTGGGGCTTGTTTTGCAAGGACAGCTCAGTCTGGCTGCTGTCTGGAGGACAGGGGTCTTGTGTCTTGCTTTGTGCCTTGCTGGCACAGGGAGGGATATGTGCAGTTTCACACCAGGCAGGTTACTTGCTGGTTTAGGGTGGATTTTATTTTTTTTTTTTTTTGGCGCTGCATTTGCACATATCTTCAAACATCAGTGGCAGCTGAAAACCAACCCCTGGAGCCAGAGGTGGCTGACCTTGTAATCCAGAGCCAAGTCGTGATGCTGCAATGATCTAAAAGCAGGCTGGAAAGACCATCTGCTCTGCTGCATCTGCAGTGGGAGGTGTCTTGCTGCCCTCCCTAATGGTGCGAGGATGCTTCAGCCGTGTCAGCCTCGTGTCTCAAGCGGTGTGCACATCCACACCCCATGTGTGTTACCCAGCCTTTCTGGATAAGTTCATTATGGACTTGCGCTGCTAACAGTGGAGATGGAAAATAAAGAGGATGGATGCCCACTGCAGCTCCCCTCCCTTAAAACAACAGCAGGGTTACAGCCAGGAGTGAGGCTTTTCCAAGCTTGGCTCAGAGAAACGCTCCTACCACTGGGCAGAGCAGCTGCTCTGTGCAAGGGGAGGTTTTTCTGCACCACTCCCTGTTGTGGTGGGTTTTTCTCTTCCCTGCACCCTTTCTCCATGCGTGAGGTTGTGCCCTGACCTCCCGTGTGACATGGTTCCCGAGACCCTCGCGCCGGATGAGTCTGAGCAGGGTGGTGATGTTGGGGCGCTTGGGGAGCCCTGGGGGCAAGCAGGCACCAGGAGGGCGGTGGCATTATCTGGCATCATTGGGCAGCCTCCCTTTGGCCCTGGACCATGCACCACGGTGAGAGCAAGCCCCATCTCTCCCACAGCCTGATCCCCGCCCAGCCCCCTGTTTATCCAGCACCAGCGGGCTGGCTCCAAAAGACTGCATGTAAAAATTAGTTTTGGCACAAGCATCCTGAGGAGAGCCTTTGCCAAGATAAAATATTGTCGACAGGATTTAGGAAAACAGCGTTACTCATCTGGGGAAAAATAACCCAACCAGCCTGAGCAACCTGCATGGATTTATTCGGCACAGCTTTATCTCCGACTGGCAGTGGGCTGCCCACCAAAGGACGGTGCTGGTCCTTGGTGTCACCCCATGCCACCCAGCACGGGGGTCCCCACTCCCATTTGTGGGGTGTATCTGGCTGGGGCAGGGG
Source organism: Pterocles gutturalis (assembly GCF_000699245.1). Lineage (NCBI taxonomy): Eukaryota > Metazoa > Chordata > Aves > Pterocliformes > Pteroclidae > Pterocles > Pterocles gutturalis. The sequence continues at coordinate 2,789 of NW_010126351.1, forward strand.
GTGGTTTCTGTGCCGGGGCCATGCCAGGGTGCTGGAGGGGGTCCCATTGCTCCGCTGTGTCAGAGCAAAGCCCAGCCCTGGGCTTGGCAATGGGCATGGCTGAAATTGGCACCCAAACCTTTCCCACCTTACTCTTCCCATCAGCAGACCAGTGCTGAAGTCACTGCCCTGAGTGTATAAAGCAAACCAAGGCTTAATGAGATCTGTTTTTTAAACAGGAAAAAAACACAACACCTCTGTTCTCTCCAAACCAGAAACAAATTTTACAAGCATCGTGTAAAGCTCTGCTAGTTGCTCTGCACTGGCTCTGCAGTCTTGTTCGACTACCCCGACGCAGGCTGCAAATAACTCCCTGGTGTTTTACAGCACGTGTTGAAGATAAGAGCCTGAGAAAGTGACTTGAAGCCCTCCAATGCAAACTCTGGCTGCACTGCAAAGGCCAGAAAGTCCTTATGTGGCTTACAGGAGCCTGGAAACCCCTTTTCTTCCATGGTGTGCACAGCCTCAGCCCCACGGCTGGGCTGGCAGAAAGGGGCACGAGTCAGGGCTCTTCCCAATGTGATGCTGCAATACGCAATAAGGAGCAGAGTTTGCGCTAATTTTCATTTTAGTTTGTGGCAATTTGGGGAGTTACTTTTCCCTAGCAAGATGGTGCATGAGGTCTGCCCAGGTGGGTCTAGAACATAAGCCCAGGTCACAGCTGGCAGCTTGTGGGGTGCAGGAAGGGGTTGAAGGTCGGGGCTGAGCCGGTTCCAGGAGCAGCTGCAGCCAAACGGGCCCATGGAGGGTTTCACCAGATCAGCACCAGGCTGGGGGACACCACTGACTGTCACTGCTTCCTTAAAACAAAAAGGTCTGAAACCTATAGTCCACAGTGAGAAAAAAGCTAAACTCAAGAGGCGAAGCGTAGGCTGAAATAAGGGATTATTTACCCACATCTGAGCCCTGGCTAGGCATGCTGGTGTTGAACCCCCTGACTAAAAGGAGCAGGTTTCTCACCAGCTTCATGATGGAGATGGTACAAGATGAAAACAGCAGAGGCCAGGAGGAGAACTTGCTATAGAGAAGAAGTGTCACCTTTTTTTTCTTCTTCATTCATTTCAAGTTTTGTACTTTTAGGATACTGAACAGTAACTTTGCACATGCAATATCTATATTGCATCGTAGCATCTACATCAATACTAATACAAAAGGTTTAATATACTTCTCTAAGGCAAGCTGACATTATTTCAATGAGAAACCTCTGCGTGTCTCAGCTGTGCGGTATTTGGAGAAAGACTTGGGATCCCATTTCATGCTTTGCTTACTCTTCCAGTACATGGTGCTGGATGTAGCTGTGGTGTGAGGTTTTATTTTTTAAGCAATGGACCCAAAAGCACATAGCTCCCATTTGTAACCTGCCTGATCAAACCGTCTGTCAGTGCAAACGCCGCTGGCACACCTGAGCCCAACACCAGCAAGACACTGCCATAGAGCACGGGACCAACGCTACCGCAGGGACTTGCACATCTCCGCAACCCTTCCCAGCAGCACAGTGAAGCAGAGACCCAATTCCAAAAGTGTTCCCTTTTGTACGCTGTCTCCCCATGCAGCGAGCAGGAGTGAAAGCACAGACAGAAGCTGAAAGCTCCTGCCACTGAGCTTGGTCTGCAAATGAACCAACAGTGGGAGCTGGGCTGATTAATCTGAACCGTGCTTTGTAGGGTAGGTGGAACTGGGGGATCAGAGCAGAAATAGCTGGGAAGAGCAGCTGGCAAGACAGAAACTGTGACTTCCATGAATGCCGGCGGTACGTGCATTTCCACTGGGCTCTTGCCCTAGCTGGCACCTTTGCGCAGCGCCACATGCATGGAAGGCGCTGGCCCAGTCCCCGTGGTGTGCGGATGCGGCAGCCAAACATGGCAGAGGGGCTGAAGGAAAGGCAGGACTTACTGGACTTGAACCCAGAGGCCAGGAACAGGAGACAAACAGGCTGGGAGGGAGTAGAGGTCATGAGCTGGCTTCTTCTAGCTTCCCTTCAGACTTTTCACTGCAAATGTACCAGGGGATGGAGAGAGAACAGGGACAGCAAGACCTGGTGTTCAAAAGACGACAACACCAAGCTGACAGAGGAGCCTTCCCAGCTCTGTTTTAGGTTCATAAGGCTAACTACAGCCCCGAATGGTTACTCAGTTTGGAGAAGTGGCTAGCACTTGGATGAAGGATGGCTATGCTGCTGCTTTGTACTCCAACAGGTCTATGCAGCCCTCTTACAATTCCTAGAGCATACAGAGGGGGAGGTTAAATGGCTAAGCTATCCCTTAAACCTCTGAGAGCAGACGACTGATTTCCTGACCCTGCCCATTACAGGTACCTCAGAGGCTGCATTCAGCTGCTCTAAATCACAGAGCAGATGATCTGTGACTTACAAAGCAAAGAACAAGGCAGAAACTGCTAAAAGCCAAAGGGTGGGGAAAAATAGCAAGGAGGATAGGCAAGGAGAATACCATAGAGCAGCTGGGTGGCTGAATTAGCAACTTGTTCCAATGGCACTGCTTATCCTTCTGGGAGAGCAGAGCCGAGGCAGACCTGGCCTTGGTGTCCCCCATGCAACTGCCTCCAAGAAGCAGCAGCAACACAAGCAAGATCCATGTTGATGGTGCTTCTGAAGATGCCATTTCTACCAACAGTTTGTCCCGCAGATTATTCAGCTTCTGAAAGGAGCGCTGTATTTGGAATAGGAGCTTTGTCAACCTATTTGTGTTGCATCAGCTGGAGCTATTGCCAGTGAGTCAGTTCAGAAGGTGTTTACAATAACTCTCTTGTGGAAGAGAGGTGCAAGGAGTACAGTGCTTCACTTTTAATAGGAGAGAGGGGAATTTATACATGTATGAGACGGGTAAAATAGGTCCAGTTGGGGGAGGCATGCTGCTGTAATTATTTGGTTTTCAATGCACTTGCTCTCTCATGTGAAACTAGTGTGTAGCATACCCACACTACATGGTACACTGAACCTCTCAGCATCTTGCTTTTAACAGCACAGCACTCATTTTGTTCTCATGAGAGAGAATTCTGCTCCCCCGATGAGATCTGGAAGCACCAGTGTGAGGGTGCTGACTATGGGGGCAGACAGACCTGCACACGGATCAAACCAGTGCAAAACCTGCTTCTGGCCTCAGCCCCAGGATAAGCTACTTACTAATAGCAGGTCAGCAGCAAAAGGTGATTTTGGCCAAGAGAAACCTTAACATAGCTTGCCTTTTCGCCTCTAGGTTCTTGCTTTTCTTCTTGTTCAGCCTAAACCATGCACAGTCGTGCCCGTCTCTCACCCTTTTGGCCAAGGGCTCTTCAGGACAAGGCAGCCAGCCCCCACCGCCCCTGGGGCTGGCTCATGAAGCTGCAGGGGGAAAGGCAGGCACTTTTCTCCTAGGCAGAAAATAGCTCACAGGTTTTAGCTGCCCACATCCAACCCTTTCTGCTACCCTTTCAAAAACCAAAGCAATTGTGCTGTTCACACTGGGCTCTTCTAACACTGACAGATGGCCTCATCCAGCGAGTTCGTGACACTTCTCGTGCAGAGCCTTTGGCTCAAGTGATTTGGCTGCTGAGACCACAGCGTTAGCACGGTACTGAATTTTTAAAAACAGAAAGGAAGGTGACAAATTTATCTTAGCTGAATAGCCATAGACAGCAATGCCAAGGTTTCCAAATTAATAAAAAGCCAACAGCATTACAGATAAATGTATTTTAATTCAGATTAAATACTATCTCAAGGTATTTTGAAATCGCACTTGTACTGTACTAATCAACGGCCAGAGGCAATAAAAAAAGTCTGAAAACGTAAAAGTTCTACCATCCAACACATGACAGTAAGTGCTGCCATTTAAAGCGACAAACACTGCTCCCAAGAACAGATATTCTTAGAGGAAAAAGTCATAACATTTTTGTTTGGACAAAAAAAATTAAATTGAAGACCGGAAGAAATATATTAGTGCCTGCCTTTTTAAAAGTTTTTTTTTTTTACATTAAATACAGTTTTCTTTAAAAGCAAGGTACTTTCTAAATTCATGGTTTATATACTGTATGTACACAAGAGCAGAACATTGTACAGTGTTTTTGGATAAAGCAGCACTAACTAGCTATAAGCTGGTACGGTGTTGCTGAACCAAACACAAGATGACAAGCACTCTTAAGAGAATTATCTCCATGGTTGGTATGAGAAAAGTAAAGTATCATGTATGTACAAACTGATTATTCCAACAAATCCCACAAACTCAACATCATTTGCTGTGGAACTGTACGTGCTGCAGCTAATCAATGGAAGTCTCACTGCAAGAACTGACCTGACAGACCCAAAGTAACCATTTTATTTTAACAAGGTGCAATACCCACGCAGAGAGCACTTACACAAGTCGTCATTGCAACACATCGCTCCTGGGGTGCAGGGCTCCAAGGAGAGAAGATTCTTACTGCACCTCAAGTCAAGTAGCCACCTGCATTTTTCTACTACACAAAATATGAAATGCCCCAATGAAACCATATGAAATTGAGATTAAAGCTACGTTATTAAGTATCTGTATGTGCACTCTGGCTTTCTGCAGACAGCTACAGATTAAAGCAGAAAATTCGCACCCAAGTATCACCAGCTCAGACTAAAATGAACTGGCAGTGAGTTCCATAATTAGTGCAACATTAACTCCTATACGTTATCAAAGTGACTTACTGATCTTCAGAAGCACAACGTGCTTATTCAGGTTTTACAAAAACACACAAGCCAGATCATTGTGCAGAAAACTACTTTCAGGTTTGTACGTATATATATTTTTAAAGTCTACCCCATTAAAAACCCACCAAACTTAGAAATAGTTTGTGCCCTGGTTCAAAGTCAGTTGCATCCAAAAATGAGTTTTTATTCTAGGGTTAGCAGCGGGGCAGAGAGATTAACGTTCTTGTTGTTACATATACTTTTAATCGTCATTCAGTTGACATCTTCAGAAGAGGTCATTTGCTGTACTTTCAGGATGCTGTTCATCCTTGCCTTAGCCACTACACTGGTTTAAGGAGCTGAATGTTTCTTCTTCAATGAGGACAGAAGCGAGACAACTTGTTTCTAAACTGCATCAACTTAGAAGATTCAAGTTTTAATGGTGTAAAAATCTGACATTCAATTACAGTTAAGAGAAACTTGCTACACAGCAAACTGCATCCAAATCTACCAGTTATTGATGGGACCTTTAAATTAACTGTTAACAAGTTATTCAAAGCATCCAGACCTGGAAACACCAGATCACCTAGCCAGTGAGCCAGCAACTCCCTCCCCCTTTTTCATGAGGCTTTAACAAATGCAACTGATGTGACCTTAGCACTGGAGCCAATGACTTCCATCAGTTAACTCCAGTACCCAAAACGGGCTAGGGAGATCCTGTGTTAAGCCCAATGCAATATGCATTAGTGTCATGGAGCAGGAAGATCCCAGTGTCTACTTGTTAAAGTTCACAGAAACCATACCGATACAGACAGGATAAAACACAGACTCAAAAGGATCCATTATGCTTGAAGAAAATTCCAAATAAAATGACATCTTCTGCACAGCCCAGCCTCAGACACAGCCACACCTTTATCTAGTATAATAAACTCTGTAGTAAACTGTTTTTGACCTCCATAGGGAATAGGAGTTGTCAAATTTAAGAAGATAAACTCCTCTCCCTGGGTACTGGTGGCTGCCAGCATACACTTCTTCGTGACAGTCTCGTCTGTACACAGGCACTATTTCATCTAGCTGAGGCTTGTTGGCATTCTTTTTGGCTTTTTCTTCACTGCTAGTGTTTTCTGCAAGGAAAAAAAAAAAAAGGTGTCAGTTAACACGGGTGGATGCTTTATAAGAGAAAATCAGACTGATCCGCAGTGGACAAGGCACTCTTTGTTAGAAATCAGATGGGTTGAAGGAGTTCATACCAAGGCTGTGGCTAAAGCATTCAAAAGCAGGAGGAACAGTAACCATACTCACTTTATCATGAATTTTACAGTTTGATATTAAAACTCACCATCTCTCCAGCACAGCTGGGTCAGTTTGTAGAGATGCCAACCTCTAGTTTTCATTAAGACATTACCCCACATTGACTGCTACTGATCTGACATGCTTACTACGACTGATTACTTAGTAGTAATACCCAGAAGGCCACTGCTCCCTGTGTCGGAGCAGTCCCTACTAAGCAAATCACATGCTCATTTCAGAACATTTTTCTCTGATGGTATGGTAGACACCCCTGCAGGTAAATGCTGGTGACCTGGCCACTATTGGGAAGTGCTCTTTTAAGCTGTTTTGCTGAAGCCTCAAGGAAAACTTCCTCCCTAGAAAAAGTTCATGAACAGCAGGGCAGGATTTTTCTTCAGGTTTTCAGTGTGCAGATCCACTATGCTCTACTATGGAACCAGTTTCAATTTGCTTACTGAATAGCTGAATTGGAGAGGAGGGCACACTAAGGAGTAAGTGAAACTTAGGAAAAGGATTTCTCCACCCTCAACTGCTCTAACCCATCTGTGACCAAACGAGGTGACTGAAGTTACTTTCAGAACTGCACTTCTTATTCATAATTGGAGTCAAGATTCCAGCTAGATGGAAGCTGGGGGAGCTAGGAGATTACACAAGACAATCAGTTAGATCTTCACCCATGGCAAGCTCTGCAGGACCGGCAGTTTGTATAAATCAGCATGCTTACCTTCTTCTTCATCCTCATCATCACTGGATTCGCTGACATGCACACTGACTGCAGTATTAGGGGAGTCTGTCCATTCAAAATACACCCCAAAACCAATGTCATAATTGTCTGTAGCAAACTCCCAAAAGAGGTAAGACCCCTCTTCATGAGTTGGTACTCTAACTGTAACCACTTCTCCTCGGCCCACTGTGATCACAGAGTCTGCATCCTGCCGGATTTTTTCCTTGAAGTCTCTTATCTGGGGTCGTGTCCACATTGATGGGGCAGCTATCACCGGAACAGAATCTGGAGAGAAGGGAGGAAATACAGCAGTTAAGCTTTGTTTCAGTTATTGTTGCTGCTTAATTAAGTGTGCTGTAGGGGCACTTGAGGACCACAAGCATCAGAGTTGCTTGCAAGTAATTTTTTTTTTTAACTGAAGAAACATCTCTTTTCACAGTTGACACCTGCATGACATGCAGTGCAAGTTTAGGTATAACACCGTACACTTAAATCCTGCCGGTTCACCCATCCACCACATTTAAACCAACAGCGCTTATGTGGGGAAGACTCAGGCAGATGCACTGCTACAGGTGACATTGCACAGAATCCTTCACTGAAAGGGTCTTTAATGTGGCAGAAGCAGAGGTGGTGGATTTGTCTAGAAATTGTGAAATACTGACTAGAATAACCGAACATCTCGTTATGCAGACAGGGACCATGCTAGTGTTGGTTCTACACTGGGATCCAAGCAAGTCTTTTGAGGACTACAGATTGGGGACGAAAGTATAGAGGTAACACACAGAAATAGCAGTGACGAGCATACTGCTGGGAGGCTACTTTTCTGGCTCCATTTCCACAGCTTCCTAGAAGCTGTCTCAGGAATGCAGGAAATGTGAGGGGACAGCAGTCCAGACTGCACATAGGACAGGGCTAAGCCACAGGCAGGGCAGCACTCAGAGAGAGCAGGAAGGATGTGGCTTTATTTAAACGTGCAAGGCTAAATCACTCAGTTTTGACCCGAGTTCAAATAAGATTGAACATACTTCTGCACAGAACAGCTTTCTGCTAAGCCTTTTATGTTCCTTTCCTTCAAGTCAAGAGTGAAAGGAGGTTCTGGATCCCATCCGCTTTGCCTGAAATGCTTTTGCTACTTCCTCTTCACCTCCCCCAAAGCTGAGTTTTGCCTGTGCAATACTCTTCTTCCTTAAGAGAAACTGGACCCGGGAATCAAATCTCACTCTTGCATAGCCCAATGAAGCCAAGCAAAGAGGCACAGTTATCATACTTAAGATATCAGAATCCTAAGAAAGGCCTTTGTTATTTATTTTTAATTAAGGAATCATGCTAGTCCTACCTTTTGGTCCATTCTCCAGTGCTTCTTCCAAAGCCTCTGGATCCAGCTCTTTTTCAGGGCTGTCTGCATGTGCACTGGCCTGCCCATTGACAGATGGGGTGTCCCCCGGGGCAGGTGCATTTCCCTTCGATGCAGTAGTCAGAGGTGTCCCTGTCGCTGCCACAACCGCCTCTTGCTGTTTCTGTAAGGCTGCCTAAAATGACAGAAACTAAGTCAAGTAAAACCAAAACTTCCCAAGATGTCTCCCTCTTCCAGCAGACGGTATAAAGACACTTTAAAGAAAATATCTCCCCCTGTGCCCCATGGAAGTTTGTGCCAAGGAGGCTTGACACAAGACACCAGAAGCAACACATATTAACCTGTGAGAATTGCATGTACTGAGCAGCAGGGGAAGTGAAGTCACTTTGTTCTAGGTTGATGGATACAATCTGAGCAAAAAGATTCGACTTTCAAGTTGATTAAGGCACACAAAAAACTCTTGCACTTAACTACAGAAGTTCTGCATTTCAGTAATTCCTATAACATTACTTTCAAAATTGAAAGTGATGATTTGTTTGCTGGTTTTTACCAGTGGGCTGAAAGAGTTCTAGCCCATCCAGAGCTCCTCCAGGTATAAAAAGAGCTGGAAGTATTTAAGGTCTATTAAGTACTTGCCAATTTGTGAGTTAATTTGCTCAACAGGGTTCTCTATCAATTCCACAATGCCTGACAAAAGCAGTTATTTAATACGAAAGCAGGAAGCGTAAGAGCCACAAGGACTGTGAGTGGTCTGGGAGAAGAGTTAAAGCTCAGAAGCACTGCTTTTAGAACATGTGACTTAAGTACATCAAAACTCTTTAGATAGAATTTATCATGCTGTCGCTGTGCAAAGGATTAAATACACCTAAAATGAGATTATACAAGGTAACAACAACACAACCATCCTTTTGGATTCAAGCAGGATGCAGTACCCCTTTAGCTTCAAGGATTATTCCACTGTCCCTAGTTATCAGTACAGAGAGATTATGCACGCTTTTTTGTTGGGACAGGGAAAAGGTATAATTGACAGTACCATTCTTTAAATAACATAATAAGCACATGATTTTGATGAATATAGGTATCTTGAAGGAGTATAAAGACAATGTAGTCAAACATTAGTTAGATTTCAAATCTGAGCAACTTTACAGATGTTGCCCAGATCTGCTTTCTACTACAGCAGTTCTATGCACTGAGACAACATAAAGTGGTGAGAACTCTTCTAGAAAGCTACTGCACACAGCCTTTCCAAAATTAATTGTATCACAAGCTCACCTGTAAGCAATCACGACAGAACAGCATTTTTTAACTGCACTAACAGATCCCAAAGGCGGTTCAGTTACAAGCATCCAAAAGGAAAGTATTTCTCAGAAGTGTTATGGAGGCTACCTGAGTCTTCAGGAAAGTCCAAAGCAGAATTAGATAATTTTAGCTCTGTTACATGCTGCTTTTTCATCCTTTCCTCTACAAGAGTTGTCCAAGTAGAGACTTGAAAAATAAGCTTCATTGCCTGGTAGACTTATTTTGTAAGCTGCTCTAAAGGAAAGGCTGTTTTGCCCAGGTCTTGGAGGACATTAGTCTTCTGTACATAGAAAGCAGACAGCCATGATTGAAAGGAGCAGTGTTGACAGCACTGAAGAAAATTGGCAGCAGCATCTCTGACACCTCAGTCTCAAGGGAGTAGTATCAATTACAGAAGGCATCAAGGGCAAGACTGATGAGGTTATAAGCTTTTGCTTACCACTATGACACCAAAGCACTGATACCAAGGTGTCATTGAGCTTCAAGAGTAACTATAACAGGGCAGGAAGCCTCTGACTTTCCTGTACCACTTCAACTCCCATTAAATCATGGTTTGGCTTGGAAGGGACCTTCAAAGACCATCTAGTCCAACCTGCCTGCCATGGGCAGGAACATCTTTCAGTAAATCAGGCCACTCAAAGCTCCATTCAACTTGATCTTGAACACTTCCAGTGATGGGGCATCCACAACTACTCTGGGCAACCTGATCCAGTGTTTGACCACCCTCATTGTAAATAAATCTCTTCTTTATGTCCAATCCAAACCTACACTCTCAGATTAAAACCACTGTCCCTTGTCCTACAGGCCCTGGTAAAAAGGTCTTTCTCCATCTTCCATAGAAGCTCCCTTTAAGTATTGAAAGGTTGCAATAAGGTCTCCCTGAAGCCTTTTCTTCTTCAGGATGAACAACCCCAGCTCTCTCAGCCTGTCCTCATACGGAAGGTGGTCCAGCCCTCTGATAATTTTGTGGCCTCCTCTGGACTCACTCCAACAGGTCCATGTCCTTCTTGTTCTGGGGACCCCAGAGCTGGATACAGGACTCCGGGTGGGTCTCATGAGAGCTGAGTAGAGGGGGAAAACCACCTCCCTTCCTTAACCTGCTGGTCACACTTCTTTTGATGCAGCCCAGGGTACAGCTGGCTTTCTGCACTGTAAAAGCCCATTGCCAGCTCATATCCAGTTTTTCATCCACAGTATTCCCAAGTCCCGCTATGCGGGGCTGCTCTCAATCCATGCATCCCCTAATCTGTACTCATATTAGGGACTGCCTCAACCAAGGTGCAGGACCTCGCACTTGGCCTTGTTGAGCTTCATGTGGTTTACATGGGCCACATGGCTTCCTTCCTTGGACAGTTCTTTGCTGAGGGCATCAGCCTCACCAACATACAGGTGACTTAACAGGAAATTAGTTACTGAATTTTAAGTCTTTAGGTCAAGAAGACTAGACCTTAGGCTGACAGTTACAGGTCACTTAATATTCAGGTCCTGCCCAGGAGGTCAGATGTACTAGAGTCTGGAGTCTGGCTTACATCTGTTTAAGGCAGTTAACAGATGGACATCCTTGGACTTTAAAATAGCTTGCGATGTGAATACAGCACATTTGCCCAAGATGCAAGATTCCCCTAAACAGAGAAGCAGCCTTTCAAGCCCAAGCACAAAACCCTTCCAAAAAAGAAATGTACTGCTGCCACCCATTGCTACCAGAAACACAAAAGTCTGTCCTCCCACCCAAATCACAAGCAGTCTATTGCAGGCAAACAGCTTAATTAGATACTGATGTCAGACAACAGATGCAAAAGCAGAGAGAAGCCAGTAGTGCTCAAGTTGACAGGGAGGAGCAATCTCAAACCCAGTAGTGATGTGACAGTGCTGCATGCATGCATGTTCAGCTGGAAACACAGGGCTGACCAAAGCCTGCGGCTCTGCACAGATCTTCAGGTGTGATACCTACCTGGAGAGTCACTTGAAGAGTTTTGTTTGTGCTCAGATGCACTGGTATGTACCCCAGTAAATGACACACACAAGAGATGCTGCAGCAGAGTGCTTCACTTTTGGTCTCCAAGGAGAGTAATTAGTAAAGGCTGCTTAGAATTTTCTTAACTAGCAGCTGCTTCAGAAAACTACTTGAAAATAAAGGGGCTTTGGCATTTGAATCCAAAGTAGCATTAGTCACTAGGACATTATCTCTCCTTGTAGCAATTACATTTTCAAGGAGATAACAGCAAACAAGTCAACATCTCCCAGAGACAGTCTGAGGCACAAAATCTAAGTTTCTCAGCTGGTCGGCCATACCTGTTGCTGTGCAAGCTGGACTTGATACAACTGCTGCATGTATTGTTGATAATGCTGTTCCTGGAGCTGCCGAATTAGGATCTGCTGCTGTTCATAATTGCCCGGATACTGCTGGGCTGCATACTGCTGGAACTGAATGGCAGTCTGGGAGTTCAGTGCTGCCATTATCTGTTGCCTAGATTGGTGGGAGGAGAGTATGAAGATTATAAGCAGCTGAGGGTATTGGGGAAAACCCTGTACTTAAGTGACTTAAAGTGGCCTCAAAGACAGTGAATTCAATTCCTGCAAAAAACAATTAAAACAAATCTACATAATAGAGCAGAACCAAGAGGTAATGCAAATGTGAATTTTACCTTAAAAATATGCTGAGAATATAAAGAAGGAAACAACAATTTCTACCCGATGTTTGAAAACATCAAATGTTAAAAAGACACAAGAATTCGTAGATAATTCTCAATCTGTTGTCTGATAAAGAGATAGTGCTAGAAAAAATGTGCGACTAAATTTCTCAAACAAGCAAGGGAAAAAAACCCACATTTGGTTCCTTCAGAAAATATGCAGAAAGCATCCTTCCAGCAGCCCTTCTACAAATATTGATAAGAACAGACCTGCTGCCATACAGCATGCCAGTGCTTTTTGGTAAATCTAAGAAAAACACACCACATTACTATCTTAATTTCCCCAGATGGTATGCAACAAATATGAAAAGCATGACTGACTGGGGCCTAATTCAGGAACAGAATAAAATGCTCCAAATAGGGCATCTATGTCTCCAATAAACTCAACTGCTGAAACTTCAAGAGGAACATGGGGTTACTTATGCACAGGCTCAGTTTTCCTCCTCTCTCCAGAGGGCCAACAGAAGCTATATAATAAAAAACTAACTAGATCCAGAGTTTTGTCTCACATTATGTCCATCAGTGACCAGCTATCAATGCTTGAGAGGAAGAAAGAATCATCACCCAAATGCAGGAGTGATTCTTTGCTTCCTGCCTTTTTTTCTTCTCCCAAAATCATCCTTTAAAAGCTCCAGTACTAGACTGGTTTGTATCCTGAAGGGCAAGACCTACTATTTCAGCAAAACTGTGACCACTTTAGATACACTTGGTCAGTATGTATGTATACATATTCCTTTTCTATCTAAACGCTTTATCTCTGTAGCCTGTTACAACCACTGAATATGCAACTGCTATTTATGTAAAAAAAGTAATCTCTTAACTTCAAGGCATACGACACTTCTTGTTACTTAGCACTGTGCAACATTTTTCTATCATATTCTCTGTTTGTTTATATCTGTATTTCACATTCCTCTGGCTCTCACAGTGCTGAACAAACTGTAAAACTGGTGGATTAACTATCTGCTCCCTTCTCAAAACCACTACATAGCAAGAGCAGGATCTACTTCAGAGACATCATCTGCAAAGACATCTATATTATGGAAAATGATTGCTGACTGGTGTGGGACAGCTTTGGTGATCTATTCTCTTACATCCTACTTGTGCAATGCTGGATCCATGCTTTCAGAATCTGGATCTGATGGGAACAATGAAACGTAACTACAGCTGTATAAGTAAACAACTTAATTCAGCCTAGAAACAGAGGTTATGTGCATTTGAACAAGAATTCTGTATACCTTTTAGAAAGGTGCTAAGATCCAGTGATTGCCAGTGTACAAATCAGATTTGTAGACACTTCACACTTCCTAGAAAGGGAGCACCTTTAAGGAGGTAATGCTAGATTATCAAGTTAGAAAATTTCAGCCATGCATTCAAAAGAACCCAATGAGCTGCAGTTCTTTTTCAAGGCTATGCCTTCTGTGAAAGGATAGAAACTTTCAAGTCACAGTTCAAACACCACTTCTACCTGGACACTTAACTCTGCTCAGTTGAGTGCAGCACTACTAATTTAAGCAGCAGAGCCACAAGTTTTCATGAGGTACAGCCCTTGAACCCAAAAACCTCCATAGCTTCTCTTTAAGCAAAGCTTTTCGGGCACTTTCTGAGAAGGCTGCATACAAGAACACATCAGGATAATTATTCTCTGTAAACTGTGTCCCTTTTAACTAAGGACGCAAGTGTCACTCCCAGACTCTGAACGCCAGGTATGCAATTCTAGCATAACTATTTAAACAGATAGATATAAATGTCTCAAGTGCAAGGCAGTTGTTGTCTTTCAACAGCTGTTTATTTCAGCTACTCACTTCTGTTGTTCCATCCGAAGTCGTTCCTCCTCTATTCTCCTCCTCTCTTCTTCTTCTCTTCTCAGTCTTTCTTCTTCTTCTCGCCTACGTTTTTCTTCTTCTTTTTGTAAACGCTCACGCTCCTCTTCTTCACGCCGCCTTCGTTCTTCCTCTTCTCTTCTGCAACATCCACTCAATAAGCTATTTCAGCATTCCTACAACCCCCGGATGAGTTATTTTCAACATGCTGTAACCTGCCTTTTGCCTGCCCAATAAAGCTTTCGATTTCGGTTATCATCTCCTCCCACTTTGATTTGACTGGAGAAGTGTCTTATTGGACACAAACAGAAAACATATTGTTTAGTTTTACTGCACTGTGCAGTATGACAAGTGTAAATCCTGCATTATAATTTGATATTAATTCTAAACTATTACTATACTGTATTTAGCAAAGAGCAGTAGAAAAAATGGTCTGGAAACCTTAAACATCTTCCAAGCTTTGCCATACGTTCGATAATTACATGGATACTCCAGTTGAATATCACATGATATGTAAATGACAGTAGAAGATAGCCTTTGTCAAGTTGTTAACCCATATTACGAGTTTAAAGTACCTGACAATTTCACGTTCTGTATACATTTAGTCTATAGACATTTTGTGAAGTGGGTATTTCTTGAACAGATGACAGTATCAATAAAATATAAAAACCTCCTTATATTCTAGGTGTCTTCACCTCAGAAACAATCATTCACTAGTGGCAAAGTAAAAAGGCTTAAAGAGATCAAATGGCACCACAGCCACCTCATCTTCAAGCATTTCTCTTCCCAAAACAACTTCAACTTAAGCTACATGCGATACTGTCCATAGGTCAAGAGTTACACACTCAATATACTCCAAAGGACTCAACATTACCTTTTCTTTTCTTGTTCTTCTTTCTCTATCTTGTGGGAAGTGACATATGTTGAAAACAAGTGGCAACACCTATTCAGGAGCTTAACAAATTCTGTCATAGCTTTTTGCTTTGACATGTTTCCAAGGGCAGCCCATTCCTTCCTGAGAGAGAGAAATCAGCTGAAATAACAGAAGTCTCAACTCTTTTCAAGTCAGTACTGAACTCTCAGAACCCGACCAAAAAAAAAAAAAAAAATTGGGAGACCAGGGGCCAGACTTTATCATATGCAACTTCAGAGAACCAACAACTTTTTCCACAAAGACAGACCTTAGACCTGTAGGTGCTCTCTTCTGCCTGCACGAGAGTAACCCTTTTAAACAGACAAGTGTGCTTTTTATATAATGTCACACATACCATCAACCCTACTTTAAATTCTGAACTATACCCAAACGCTTCCCAGCTACAAGTGAACCTGAACCAAACGAACTCTTCTTCCAGTCTAGTTTGTGGAAAAAATGCATACGCTTTCCTGGATGAACATAGTAACAACCATCGATTATGGTGTTCAGTTAGTTGAAGGCAACAGCCTGGTTCTCCCTAAAGGAAATGTACATCCATTGGGACAAAAGCAGGGCACTGGGTCCAGCCCTGAGAAGACAGCTCTGTGTTGCTATTTCTAGTTGTGAAGGCAACGTGCAACAATGAACAAGAGAAATGATGCCTGAACTGCGAGCAATGCAAGAGACACGCCTGAGACTGCCTAGATCTCATCAAAATTTACCTCAGAGGTTGAACACATCAAGTATCTGATTTCAGAAGTTATCCTTGGTATTAGCAAAAGCTACAGTGAACACTGTTACCATTAGCAAAAAGCCTCTTATAACGCTAGTGTGAAGTTAGGATAAAACATGGGCCTGCACACTGATGCAGAGCTAACCAAGTCTTAAACTGCTATGAGAAAGCAGACTCTAGGCACAGCAGCTTTTCCTAACGTGGTTCAAAAAACCCAATAATCTTCTGTTAGCTCCATTACTGAACTGTGACAAGATTTCCAAGATGTGTTTGTAGAGGCCACTCTTGCTTTCCACTGCCATACACACACATTGACGCAACCCACATACTTTTCTTCTTATTGCAGAAATTGGATGATGTTCCTTCAGACAGGAAAAGCAGAGTTACCAACAAGAGTACCAGCCCTTTTACCTTCTATCATTCCCCAGTACATCAAAGAATCCAACTTCAGGGCAAGTGTCAGGGTTGTAAGGTCCCAGCAGAACCTGCTTGTGCAGTGCCACAAGTTTGAGTTTTTCTTCATATGTTGGATGAAAGGCTTTACCATCTTTTTCTGTAGAAAAAAGAAAAATTCACTGTTGTGATTAACTGATTAAGCACAGGACAGCAAAAAGCTTTTTGTATAATCACTACCATTATTTCCTCTGTAAAAAAGGAGTAAGATAAGTCACAAAAGGTTAGACTAATTAAGTCAGTTCTATTCAAATAAAATATAGATCTGTCCGGAAGAAAGACATCTACTTCAGCTGCTGAAACTTAATTGGGAAGTGTTTTTCATCATACCACTTAGAATGAATCTTAGCTGGTAAGTTACCACATAAATATTTATGTTAATTAGTTGAACATCATACCATATGGATCTATAGCTCTGAAATCTTTAAAAACCTTAACTTGAATTCAAATGTGTCTGCCAAGCCTACTGCAATGTGGATAGGAAGGATTTTCCACAAAGAATGATGTGATGTAGATTGCTCTCCTTTCATGCTCTTCATATCGACGAAAGCAGAACAAGCAAGGTTTAAGGCAAGGAAAACTGCAGAGTGAAAATTAGAATTAAGGGAAAGTTTTCCTTGAGGCAATTTGATTGTTGTGCTCTGCCAAGGCAGCTGGAATAACCCCTCACCACGAAAGGTCCAAGAGGCAACTCCATTAGCACCAACATGTACAGAGAGCTCTGGCCATAAGACAGAGGCAACACAAGCCAAAACCACAGCAGAATTCCAATGGCCCCACACCGACACCTTCTGAAGCAGTCCTGGTTAAGACCCCAACACGCATTTACTGGTACCAAGAGACTTGCATTGATTTAAAATTATACATGAATTAGTCAGCTAGGACTTGCCTCAGCAGATTTAAACTGTCAAAACAAATCAAAGAAACAGGTACCGCTGTATGTAATTGCACTGCTCATTAAGAAAAGACCCTTCTCTGGAACAGGAAAACAAATAAATAAGCATCATCTCATTTTGGAAAGGCTGAAATGAGGAAGCTGTTATCAGAGGTAAACAATAGACATTTCACATGACTCTACTACTAACTGCTCCCCATGCAGTCAGGAACCACAGGCAGAGCTGCCGCGGGTTTCCAGCTCTCCTTTCACAGAAAAGGTCACTCTGGAGCAAGCTGTTTACAGCCCCAAACTGAACAGTCCAACTCACACCCAAATTTTAGGGCAGACATTTACATATTGCAAAATTGCTCAGCTGATCCTTGTAAACAGGGTCATTAACAGGAAAAGAAGCAAATCTCAGAACAAAAGAGGAGGGGAAATACCTCTCCTATGGCTTATCAAGAAACTCAGAGCAAATACTACTGCAAATTGGAAACAAACCCAGAGGGAAAGTGTTTGCAGGTCACAGCAGAAGCTATGTTTTTGACAGAGGAAGTTCAGCACATTACTGGACGTACTCAGGTAAAACACCACAAGGAACCACTACCTGCATGCCATTGGCTTTGAAGCCAGAATCAAAGAATTAGGAAGGTAAACATTGAATCACTTATTATCCACTCCTACAGGCCCACTTCACTCTTCAGAATCTCAGGTATTCCTCTTCTCCCAGTGCCACACAACCTTACAGCAAATATATCTTCCAGTGTCAAAAACCTGAAGCCTTTATCCACAAAAACATCTATTTCCAAAAATACCTGGTGGGCTGGAAAACGGGAAGGGTGTAAAAACCGAACCAGCATCTACCCAGGGGTATCCAGTGAAAGGACAAGCAGCAGCAGATGCACAGTGAAATACAGGAAATTCCGCTGAAGCATAAGAGGTGGCTTTTTTTTTTTTTTTTTTACTGCGAGAGTGATCTAGCACTGTAATGGGTTGCTCAGAGAGATTTTAAAGTCTCCACCCTTGAAAATATTCAAAACCAAAGTGGACACAGTCTTGAGAAGCCTGGTCTGAACATGACAATCCCCAGAGGCCCTTCCCACCCCAACAAGCGCATGACCCTTAAGCGATGCGAACCCAGCTCTCTCCCTGGGTCTCAGGTCTCCTGCTCCCAGGCCACCCAGAGGGTCCTTTGACTTTGCCTCAATTCTTCACACTTCATATTTAACTCAGAATTTGCTTATAAGGTAGCAAGCACTTCCATTATCCTCAATAAACAGCACGCACTTTGAAATCACATTTAATATCCTAAGGCAACATGCTTAAAAGCCAGTCAGTTGGTAAGGGTACGACATTTTGCCAGGCTTCTGAGCAAAGAACACTTCAAGGGGGTCCCTACGCCACAATTTACCTTCCACAACCTGTATACCTACAGTTGTCTGCTAAAAAACATTGCTATTAGCTGTACTAGACTGTTACCTAAGTCAGCCACCATCACCAGTATTTGAACTCGCTTCTGAAGAGGGCTAAAGGGAAAACACCCATCCTTTCCTATCCTCAGCACGCCTGCATTTTCACAGAACAGAGAAGTCTGACCTCAAGCCCTAACTATCAAGGGAAGCAAAAATCTGCATTTACAAAGAATGGTGACCCAAGAGAAGAGGAACAAATAAGCTAAGTAAGAGAGGAAAACAGATCAGAAAGACATGAGACAGGCATTCAGTGACTTGTAGATAATGCAGATTAGAAGCAAACTCTCAGCAAAGTATTTTGAGGCAGTCAAGAGAGTGAAGCTGTATACTAGCTATTTTTCAGCTGAATTCTTCAGCACGAACCACACTGTATAATTATCCCAAAGATTTGGAACTGTTGCCGTTAAATTGAACCAGAGGACCCGAAGCCATCTACAGAGTTAAATATGCCAAAAAAGAGCATTAGTGAGCCCAGGCATGTACAAGTGCCAAATTTATTCAAGCATCCATGAACATACTATTTAAGTAGGTCTTACCCACACATCTAATATAGCTGTCAGGAAGCTGAAGAACATCAAATTGCTCCAGGGAACACACTGAGAAATCCAAAGGATGCACACAGCAGTAGTACAGCAACTCTACAACCCTCCCCATGCCACTGGTACGCCTGACCCAGCAGGGCCAGACAAAAGCTCAGCTTTCTCACAGAAGATTAGGAGACTTTTTTCCCCGATGATACTTCAAACCACCATTCACCTGAAATGCCAGTTTCTCAAGTCAACTCAACTCTACGCTTAAGCAGCAGACACTAACAGATCAAAGTCAAACCCCTGCACAGCTAACACCCACTCTTCAGACCACTGCTCTCCTTGCCATCGGCTGCTTTGTTTAGATGCCTGCAAAACTGAGATCCATCTAGGGCAACTCAGTTTAATACTCCAGAAAACCAGCAGTTAGAGCACCAGTGACCCTCCTTGCACTGCAGGTAATTAACTGTATGCTGGAAGACCACCGTTTGTGCCAGCAAGCAAACACAACAGAAAAGTGAAGCTATAACTGGTAATGAAAAGCAGATAATGGAGGCTTACGTACCTACAGAGCACCGTACCACTGACATGAATTGGCATAAAACTGCAAATTCAAGCTCAAGGGAGTTTAAGAAATATGCTTAAGAGACTGCATCATGCAAGATACCATTACCCCCCTGTAACTTCAGATTATTTTTTTCCTTTAAGAAATTTCCTTTTAAGCATGCTGCAGCTTCCACTCCAGCTTCAACTGCTGCTCTCAGTCAAAATCCCTAATTCCCATGGGATACCATTCAGTCGAGTCATCTAGAAGAAGCTAGAAAACAGTTTGTGAAGTGTGATTTTTTCACCTCGTAGCTTTTAAAAACATAAGTCACATAGGTTAATGCTATTAATTTGCAATGTTCTAACGAGCAAGACCAAAACCGACAAGCATGAGAACTGAATCACTGCCTGCAGACCCCAGTACCTGCTCTTACCCTTGTAATTCTCCTCTCCTGAAGATGTTCTGCATCAGAGGAGTTACCAACCAGTCCTTCCAATCAAACGTGATCAAAGCTCAACTTCACATCAAGCACAGATAGGTTATAAGGGTCTTCATACTCTTGAAAACAAGAGCATACTTAACTGATGAATTACAATCATGCCATCAAATTTGCCCTCAAAAAAAAAAAAAAGATGAGGTCAAACAATTAATTTTGAATGACGTATTGCTGTGGTTGAAGATGCATTCTTGTTAGGATAAGATGAAATAACTCAGAGCAGTCAAAAAAATTAAGAGTACTTAACACACCAGGAGAGCTTTTAGATAGCAAAATGATACGGTTTGTAAACATACTGTCTGCTCAGACACGCTGCACTGCAAATCACTCTAGATAGTGCACACGCACTTCAGGGACTGTCATATATTGAAGGTTGGGCACAATGATATTTCAATGACAGGATGTGGAAAACCATAAAGCCAGGTTGATACTGGAAGAGGTTTGCTGGCAGAGCTATGCAAGCCACCCCCTCCTAGGGCAGGACACAGTTTACACCTTCAACAAGTTACCTTCACCGGCACAGCTTGTAGCAGCTCAACAAGCAAAATAAGCTGTCAGAGACACTTCTCCTCTGCCAGCTGCCCTGGGGCACAAAGTTACAGACAGCCCAAGAGACAAAGAAATGTACCCATTTTGGTAATGACTGCGTTCTCCACTGTACGCTGGATCCAGCACAGCAGAGCAGTTTCTTAATGACAGCCGAAATGCTGGTCAACCTGAACAAGGCTCGACAGAGCAGTAAATGAAGGAGTGCGTATTGTAAGGAAGGCTCTTGTTTCTCACAGAAAAATGGACTGCAGCACTATTAACCATCTATTTTCTATGCCTCTGTTATTCTGAAAAGATTGCTTCACATGCCATTATGGATGCTAAAAAAAGCCAGCACGCATCTCCTGCACAGCCTAAGGCCTGACAGCTGAAGCGACCCAGGGTCAAGCATTTTAGATCTGCTTCTGTCTGTATCAGAGACAGAATCAAGTAGCTTTTGAATCTCTTTAATATCCTAGCCTAGTTTCAGTTGTGTTTTTCACATTGTTTATACACACTCCCACCCTGCCTTGTCTGCAAGCAATTCTGTTACATGCAATACGCCACCACAGACAAGCGTTAGCAGTCATTGTAATAAGCAAATTCAAAGTATTTTGATCAGATTCAACTTTTCTAGGAAGAAGATACATCATGAATTACAACCAGCCAACTCGGTCTGCACACTGAAGCAGAAAGGAAGCTGCTTAACTAGCGATCGCTGCTTACCCCTTGACCTCACCCAGGGACTCCCCTATCATCCTGACCTGAGCTCCTTCCATCCCAATAACCACAGCTAATCCCGATACCATCGTTTTCCCAAGCAAGTGCCACCCTGAATCACTTGTTTGTTCCATGGTATCTGTGTGAGTCGCTAATACATGCTGTGGCATAGTTACCAACCAGCTTTAAGACAAAGTTTTTCAAAGACACCCCCCACCTCCAAATCAGTGTAGTTTTTAAAAGAATGATCAGAAACAACATCTCAGCATTGACCTATTAACGTGCCAACCATCAGATCCCTCATACGCTGCTCCTTGAAGTAAAGGAGGAATCCATATTTCTTCCTTGGCATCTGCAAGGCTGCTAAACAAGCATACCCACTCCCACAGTTGTTTTGACAGTGGATGCACGAGAATCACTTGGAAACAAGACCAATTATTTTCGGAGCCATGCAGATACAGAGCAAGCTGGCAGAATCAATAATCCAAGTATTACAAGCCCCTGTAACTCACCATCACATCTATAAATAAAACCCCTCACGTTACTGCACTTTCAGAAAAAAAATACAGATGAAAATACAGGCAATGACTTCATGTAACTTTTACACCAACCATAAGGATAGAGGAACAAGGTCTTCGCTTGGAAAGTCTGACAACTCCATACAAGGTGGAAATTTTTCCTCTAATGAGCCAAACCATGCGTTACAAGAAATTGCAGAAGGTTAAAAAAAGAGCAGCAGTAAGATGAAACGTTGAAATTACGCTTTTAATAAAATGAAGGCAACAATAAACCACTGTTGAGACAACACAACACAATGAACTGGAACCTAGACACAAGTAACCCTCCACTGACTTTTCACCATCCAAGAGCAGTCAGATGTAGAGCATAAATTTCTTTAAAACATGGGACATAATAGACATAGGTTATCAATAATGTAGATAAGCTCATTCATAGTGTGCAATTTCTTACACTGTAAACACAGGTTCGAGTAAAATACTAAACCCAAGACAAAATGAGACCACAGTTCACTGAGACAAGGAATTTGCTACTGCAGAGACATTTCTTTCTGTATCGTGTTTTAAGAACAAACACTCATTAAACCAAACTAGAACTCTTTCAAGCTGCTTGTTTTACAGAAAGGGCAGAGAGAGAAGTCACAGTCCTTCCAACCTGACACCTGGTTGCAGCAGCTTCTGACACAAGCAAAAAAAAAAAAAAAAAAAAAAAGAAATTCAAGACCCTTATGATCCCCTATGGTTCTTACAGCTGAAAAAAAAATATCTCTGTATGTAACAAAAAAATTACTTTGTGGAAAGGCATCAGAACAGATTCAAAGAACCAGGACTCAAGAAAACTGCTTAGAGCCTTACATGCTCATAACAACAACCAGAGTGCAAGTCAGCCAAACTGAAGAACACAGACAACTTTGTCCTTCTAACAGTTTCCACCTGCCAGTATGCTTGCCCTCAGCAGAGGCAGCTTTCCTGGGGAGTAATCTAACAACCGACCGCCACCAGACTGACCTTTCCAAGTACAGAGCTGCACCCTGCCCAGCACAGGCACGTTGCTAGACTCCCTGCTCTGTGCCCTGCGTTAAACAGCGGCTGTCCGAAAGCCAGCAAAGCAACACATCGCTGCAAGGTGCTCAAACGCTGCAGCACGACATAACACTACAGCGAATGCAGCTCATCTTCCAAACCCACAGGGCCGATTTCCTCCTCTTGAGAAAAGCCAGCGTGGCAAGGTACCTCTGGCTTCCTGCAGAAGGAAACCTGGCTACGGGGGAGCCCAATACGAACCTCTCCAGGGCTACACCCTGGGTATTTCACGGCTCCCTTGCACAGCTGCCAGCCGGAGTCATGACAGCACACGAAGCGGAGAATCTGGCAGACTTGAAGTTTGCATCCTGTGGAGACGGCACGACACCCCACACCAGTATCCGGCTGTCAGCAGACTCAACAACGCTCCAACGCAGCGCTCTTCGCCTGCGTTTGCAAGGCTTTTCTTCACATACCCCAGACAAGAGGGTTTCTGGGTCCCTTTTTCTCCTTTTTCAGGTCGGGTGGTGCAAACCCTCGTGCGGT